>NW_018736277.1:0-91629 GCF_002204515.2 Aedes aegypti | reverse complement strand
ATGGAAATTTCCTTGACTTTCCTGGCATAGAGTATCATCCAGTATTTCTCCATTAATATTATTCAATCCAGTTCCTTTCCAGTAGTTTGATTTGTGGGTTTCCGTGGGTTTACTTACCCATTATCAAAGTTACCCTTGAACCGGCTCTCGATTATATGGAAAAATATAATTCCAATCAAAAACGTTATGCAATCTTCCAACTGCAATCCATAATACCAGTACTTGTTATAAAAATCTTTAAAACAGAACGAAAAAATGATTTTTTGTCAAAAACTATCAAAGTTACCCCGTTTTACGGTACATCTAACATTGCACAATGGTCCAGATAGCAAATTTAGGCGGGGCATGAGCTTTCGACGTCATTTTGTGGTTTTAGAGTATAGGTTGCTTCCCATAAGTGTCTCGAAATTAGTTGTACTACAATTCATAGGAGAAGGTTCCGACCGTGATTGTTTTGTGTTATTTTTGTTTTTATGCGCTACAGTCATGCGACTCAAAGATAAAGGGAGTCTATAGAATCAAATGATGGAAACAAATAGGTGCATAGGCGTCGCAAGGGAACTACAAGATTTAAGTTTAATTAGGTGTATTGTCTTTGTTTACGCGCCAAGACGGTTTCGGTAACGTAAGCCGATAACTTACATTCAGTAACAACTCCATGGTTCTAATTCGGGCGTGAAGTGGAGAGAATACACACTTCAGGCAGATCTGGGGCGTCAAATTTTTGTCCATTAAATGGTTTCATTTAAACGTTTTCCCGATCGATGGCACTGGTTTTATGGAGATATCTAAATGACATAGAAATGGATTGAAAAACATAACGAAACTTGTATAATATTTTTTGTACCATTAGGATATGTCTTCTCCTTCGCTGTTACAATTTATTATATGAAGGGTACAAGTTTGATCCTGCTTTCATGGTAGTCACTCTAATATCCTGGTACTGCGCTCTCGTAAAATTGTTCTTTACAGATGAACCCCAAGGCATCTTCACTTCAGTTTGAGTATCATCGGAAGGCTCTTGCGCTGCTGGGGATCTTGTTAGATTCTCGATCCGTTTTCCCACTAACCGAAAACCGTCACGGCTTACACTAAGCGCCGCAGCCATTCCGAGTTCCTCAGTTGTGTGGTTTTCCATTAGTTCTTCTAGGCGGCGAACTTTGCGAGTTATTTGGCCTGTAATACGGCATGATTTTAAATTAATATCAAATTAATACAATAAGAAAACCAGAAGAAATGCAACTGTGGTATATTTACCAAAGTTGTAGAATATATAGTACCAAAAACTTTGTAGAACATAGTAGGCTGTTAAAAGTTGTAAATAAATGACTTATGAGTGAAAAAAATGATTTTCTTCATTTTTTTATATAAAAAGTCAATTATCTCAGAAAGTATAAGAGATAGAGAAAAAGTTTGTTCTACAAGGTTTTTTTGTATTAAAATATGCTACAACTTTGCTGAATTAACATAAACATTAACATTAACCTTAACAACTTGCTATCTATTAACATAAAAAAGTTGGCGTATAGGACACCATTGCGATTAGTGCAGAAAAAAATCCTAATTTCGAGACACTTCTGGGAAGCAACCTTTACTCTAAAACCACAAAATGACGTCGAAAAGTTCATGTCCCCGTAAACTTGCTATCTGGACCACTGTGCATTGGTGGCATTTTCAAGTTGAACCGGGCATGAAATATGTCGACCAGATCAACACGGATAGAATGTGATGATAATGTTCCGTCCCTGTGGGTTTACACTGCTGTCTCTCGGTATATTAGATCAGTACTGTACGCCGTTTGGTGACATTAGACGTGGTTCATGTTATAGTGCGACCCATTTCGACCCATTTCCAACACTAGGAGGACCCACATGGTGCAATCTTTTGAGCATGCCTCTGATGAGTTGAACTCAATGAGCTCAACATAGCATCAAACGAAGTACGATTTAAGTAAACGTATCAAAAAAAATCGTTGGGAAAAAGGTGATCAACCGACTTAACTGACTGCACTTTATCTCTAGGGCGATGTGTACTTGCACTTTTGCTGTAAAGTTCTTTCCAGTTTCCAACAATGAATGCGTGCGGGGTTGGGAGCGAATGCATCAGAGTATCATAATTTCATTACAATAATATAATAACATAAATACCAGTTTGGAAAGTTTTTTTATTACACAACAATCCTGGCAAACCCCGTCCCAATCTTTTACCATACCCCCATCCAGAAAGTCGACAAATGTATGTGAGGGCAACAACAAAAAAAAGCCAAGCAAAAATATGTGCTGCATTCCAGGGCGGAGAAATGAAAAATTCACTTTATCTGAAAACTGTTTAATATTCTCGTACCTACTCCAGTTTCCCCTGACCGCAAAAGCGTTTGGCCGTCACCGCTCTCTGCAGCAGCAACAGCAATCGTCAGCTCTTCCCAATCTACAAAGCTCGATTTTCTTCGTCTTATGTTCCACACATTTTATTTCATTTCAGCAAGCACAGCAAACCGAGATACATTTGTTTCTGGAGACATCCTCCCGCAGCCTGACCGACATCCCTGCTTACTACTCCGTCGGCGATGCTGATGCTATTCGAAACCACCCACAAACCAATTCCTACACTCTGTGTATGCTGAGGCGGTTGAGAGGCAGAGTGGTTTATTGGGCTGCATGCTGCATCAGATATCACGTGGTAAATTCTTTTTTTTTTTCTATACTAGTTGTCCCGGCAAACTTCGTCTTGCCTTCAAGTGTAGGCTGTTGAAAACGTCATGCAATTTCCATACAAAACGCCACAATAGTCTTGTCCCCTTTTCCCGATTATGCCGGAGATTTTCCCAATTTTTTTCACCGCACTTTCACGTCGCATCCCTTGTCGAGTGCAACTGTGAAAAACTTACGTCAATCCGGTCATCCGTTCTCAAACCATTTCGTAACATACAAACACCACTCTATTTTTTTATATAGATAGATAGATAGAAGATAGATAGATTAGTATCATTCCAAACATTACATTCACTACTTACAAGGACTGTTCATTTTATAAAGTGGACACCTTGTGCATGCTGTATCTTTCTTATTAATCAATGAAATTTCAATCGGTTTTTTGCACATCGTTTGACTAGTATTGTACAATGTTGTGATAATAAAAATTCTCCAAAATAATTAAATTTCACACGAATATGGAACAACGATTAGATCGGTCGATTTTTTGAGGTTATCAAAATCAATGATTGTAAGAAATTGGCTGGAAAATTCGATAATTTATATTTTCTATTTTCAAAAAAGGCTTGTTCTTCGAAAGCATCATCAATCAGAAGCCTGATGGAAAAAATCAAGTTATTTTTGGAGCAACATTTTTACAGATATAATAAAATCAATTTTCCCGTATATTTTTAAAGATTTTTTTTCTTTAAATTTGATGGGAATTGATATGAGTAGAATTTTTTGTGTAAAAGTACGTCCTGACGGAAGTCCTAATATAGTATTAATATGAAAAATAACTTACGCCTTCATACAGTTACTTAGTAAGTCCCCACGTCACATTCAAAGCACAACAGAAACACAATTGTTTTATTCTTAGAAGACCTATCAAAGTACATTGACAATCATCAAAATTGGCAATACTGCTGTAATAAAATCGATTTTATTTTCCACATATTATTTTCATAATATGTTATTCTGAGATTACCAATTGAAAAATTCGGAGAAAACTGTTAACAATTTGCTGTAGATCGATAAATATGCGTACATGATTTTAAAAGTATGAGACTTTTTAGTAAAACTACCATAAACAGTAGAATTTATACTTAAGACTGTAGTTTAATCTCACGATTTAGCTTTCGTTTATACTAATATAGTTTCTTTAGTAATCCAAACTAGTTTTGAACACGCTTTTTACTTTTCTCTTTTGCTGGGAGTGAAAGGATGGTGTATCAGCAAATTTGGCCATAAATGGGTAAATCACTAAAGCTACCTAATGTCATAGAATGGTGGAATATAATTGATATTTTTAAAGCTTTACCTTTAGTAGAATAGTAAAGGATACAAACATAAAATTTGTTCATAAAAATAAGGATTTTTGTATTGCGAAAAATAATGTTAAACTTTGACGGACAGCTTTTTTTAAGAGTTTTTGGAAAAACTATTTCGCTCTTCAACCAAAAGCATTTTCAAAGATTTTATATTTTCATAGTATTTTAGAATAATAGGTCAACGATACACAGAAAACCGATTACGGTTTTATCAATAAATAAAAAAGATATAGCATAAACAAAGTGTCCACTTTATAAAATGAACAGTCCTTATCCAGGTGTTCTGTGTTTTAGACAACACTATCATCATAATTTGGTAAAACTAAATTAAGCATTTATTTATTTTTTTAACAACATATTAAATTTCATATGCCGTAGCAGTTCAGAATTGATTTCACCTGCTTATAAGAGAAAAAAACGTTTTCAATTTACTTAACCTAACTAAATCTAAATATATAACGCATTAATCGTAGCAATAGATGATTGCATCGACTTTTGTCTAAAATTATTAATAATTTTGTTCGATATTTGTTCCAATGCTGCAACATTGGATATTCTATGTAACTCATTGGTACTTTACCAAGGAGGAAGCTTCAGAATCATTTTCAAAATTTTATTTTTACAGCTAATTTTCAGGCCAGCCATGCTGCATGCTGTTCCAATATGGACTAGTATTAGAACAGCATGCAGCATGGCTGGCCTGAAAATTTGTTTGAAGATCAAAAGCTTGTTCTTAAGACAAAGTTTTGATTTCATATTAATAAGCTTAGCTTAGCTTAGCTTAGCTTAGACTGACTACACATATCAATGGTTGCTATTCCGTGATTGACCGAAGTCAGTGAAAATGCACAAAGAATCAACTAGAAGTTCGACTGGGATTGGCCATAATCTTCTTCAATGTGCATAATTCAGTGCCTCTATTTGAACAAGGTCAATAACGGCGCCGGCCACGTCCTTGCAGTCAGGTGGGATTGGGGGAAGGAATGTTAGTGTGTAACCTTTGCTATTTGGAGACCGTGTTTGCCTCTGCATCTCCACAAAGGTTACTGGGAGGGATGTTTGTTAATGGGAAGGATCGTTGGGTCACAGGATTCACTTTGATAAGCGATTAGACCATGATAAACAATGATTTGTGAGATATATACATGCTTATACGTAAATATAATATTTTCATTTGATATGAACAATTTCTATATAGTGGAAAATTTTGCCGACACTTGAGGTGACGAACCATTCAAAGTTTGTTGAGCAAATACCTAAATGTAACATTCCTACAGCTGTCAGGACGAAAGCATGTGTTATTATATTTTACTCATTTGAAAAGAAACAAAAAACTCGATTGGTTGGGACATCACAGAACACTCTTATTCTTATGCCGACACTTACAGTGGCGAGCCATCCAAAGTTTGTTTAATAAAGTGAACCTTTCGCAAGTCTACACTTGTAGTGTCGAACCAAATTCAACCAAAATTCAAAGTTTTTTTAATTACAAAAATAAAGGTATATAAGAGGTGTTCTGAAAAAAAATGTTAAACATAAATAAATCATGAATCAGAGTTTGTGTCGACACTAACAGTGACGAACCATCCATAGTTTGTTGAACAATCATATTTACATCCCACCATTGTAACGATTAAATGTGCAGTCATACATATTTTATAGATTTGAAATAGTAGCATGAAACGAGCTCACCAATTGATCTGTTATCCTTAACTGAGCAGCCACAATCCACTTTCAGCTTCACTCGTTTGCTCGCCTATAAAAAAGCAATCAGAAAAAAAGGCGCGCGACCCGAAAAGGAAAAAAAATCGCACAACCCGAGCCTTTCTTGACGCACTGCCCAGGAGCAAGTGTCAAGGTCGAAGGATCAAAAAGAACGAACCGATCGCGGCACTTTTTCACTTACTTTAACCGAACTCACCGATCACGCGACTTTTTCACTTACTAGATCGACGCGCGACATGTTTGATCCTGCCCTCGTCGCTCGCCCCGGCAAAAGCAGCAAGCGTCAAGGTCGAGAGATCAAACGGAACTTGACAAAGTTTTGATTTCATATTAATAAAGGGATAAAGACATTTTACATATTTGTTACATTTGGCTTGAATGCCCTCAATTTGGTTTTTGAAAGATAATTTTTAATCTAGCATGAGCCCTAGATACGTAGATAACTTCATCTGACCAATTTATTGGAACCCGTCTCATTGTGACAACATGTCTACTTGAAGGTTTCAAATAAAAAGCTTTTGGTTTATGTGGGAATATTATAAGTTGAGTTTTTGAAGCAATAGTAGAAATCTTCCATTTTTGTAAGTATGAAGAAAAATATAATGGTAAAGTTTTAACTGTCGAGGGCTCTTCAGGATTGCGTCTTCTTCGAAAAAACTTTCAACTGTTTATTTTAGATTGTGAAGATAAGCATCTTCATAAGGATACTATCAGATATAAAAGCCATGAAAAAAAAAGATAGTAAAAAAATTCAAATCGCTCTCGTTCAAACATAAACCACTCTGACCCACAACAGCCCACACAGTTTGTTCCCGATTGTGAATTGTATCTCGGTTGGGATCCATCTCACTCACAGCTGCACAACAACCCCAGAACCATCTCAACAGCAGCAGAGTTTGGGGACCCAACTTTTGCATTTACCAGGATTGGGATTACACCTCCGGCTGCCACTTTGCCTATCCATCGTCTTCTATTGCATCACCATCTGTGCTGCGGATGTGTGAATAAGTATCTCTGCCAGTTTAGTGTGTCCTTCCGTCCACCGACCGGTCGGTACGATGTAGTGTAGTAATACTGTTTCTTCGCATATCCGTCCGTCTAACCACTGTTCCCTTGCTAAGAGTATGGGTAAACCGGTTTATGGTGTACATCCGGACAGGACACACGACCAAACAGAAAACAATGTGACGAATGACAATTTGACCACTTTCTATCCATGCATGCAGAAAGCTGTAACTTCACTTTCAGTTTTCCTCTTCGCCGACGATGAATCTGAGTTTTTTCCATCTAAATACACCCACATGCCATGGAACCTATTTACTTATTCGTCCGCAGCTGATGATTTCCCCCCGTTCCGGTATCTGTAACGAATCATTTGCTACGACAGTTTTCTATTCAATTTCGTAGAACTTCGTAGATCCAAATATAGAAAGCGGTCTTCTCTTATGAAGCCTATCCCCTTTCGTTACGACAAAGCCAAAGACTTTGGTAACTTTTTCCATCATGATGTAGCCGTATCTTTGTATCGAGCGGATTGAACGCATCTCAGATTACATCCAGGTGGATTAATTATGATCATCAGTTGACCAATCAAACAGAGTACAATAAATAAATAAAAATGATTTAATCATCATGGCCCTAACAAAAGGGTGGTTCAAAAACAAATAAAATAATACTTTCCTTACAATCTCTACAGTAGTTTTATTTTCTGTTCGGATGAACCACTACGACTATTATTTCGATCTATTGTGGCACTACTCGTATATTTAGTGTTAGTAGTGATCCTTTATATAATAGATAAGCGGAAATTTAATGGAATGATTTGGCAATAGACTGGCAGTGCTGAGTTTGCTCAGCGTCGAGGATAATATTGCAACAAGGACATGACTTCCTCATTGCCAAAAATGTATTTTGTTTCGTTATAGATTTTTGAGCTACATTTCAAAACTAATTAACAGCAGAAAAAAAGAACAACAACTTAATATCACATTAACAATAATTTTAAAAGGTAAAAAAATCATATTTTGTCTCTTTGCAAAACAACTTTTACCAAAATAATTTCAGGTGGATTACATTACTCTACAAGGAAAAGTTCAAAACAAACAAAACGCATGTTCGTTTGGCTCACGTTTTGATAGATCTCGCTGCTTAATTGGCTCACACTTTGACAAAAATGTCAGTTTCCACAAATCTCTCTTATAAAGGATCACTAGTGTATAGTTTTTTTTTTTTTTCTTTATTTTAGTGTTTTTTAACTTAAAGCTAGTTCAACACTCGTCAGAAGAGGTCACCGAAATGGTGCCTCAAAAAAGAAGGACCCTTAAGGGGTGCCTCTTTCGAGCCCAACCAAGGGGTCTCGACAAACACAAAGTAACGCTATTTTAGCTGACTCACTGGACAGTCGACCTGTCGTTGTTTTACACGTAACACCCATCGACAGTCTTGAATTGAAATATCCTAATTGTGAATGCGCACCGCATAATGCGAAACTACCTTGTTTTTGAAAAATTTGATAACCTAATTGCGTATAGCCGCCGACTTTGGCGGTGGACATCTGCTTAGCCGGACTAAGCTGGCTTGTAGTGTTGGGTCATATTTGTCCGTACAGGTTGATAGCTTTTAGGAACTCTATTAAAGTTGACACGGTGGCCGCGTCGTTTCCTAGGGAGCTGCGGATACTTCCCGAAATTCCGAAGGATCTCCGGGCTGATTCGTATTGCGGACATGTACATATAAAGTGCTCGACGGAGTTCTGAACACCGCAGATTGAGCACATCCGTCTGAAAGGACCACGTCCATCCATGTTATGAGAAACCCGTGTATGCCCGGTTCTTAAGCGGGAGATGACTCGTTGATCGTGGAGAAGAGGACAATCAACCCAGTTTTCGGTTGAGATTTTGATTTTTCGCAGGTGTGGAGAGTAAGACTGAGCCCATTCAGTACCCCATACGTTCTTGAAAGTTTTCAAAATCCATCTTGTGACGTCATCGAAAGGAACCGTTTCTTCGAAAGGAACCGTTTCTTCGAAACGAGGAGAAGAATGGCCAGTCCCGGCGAGGTTATCGGCAGCTACATTTCCGGGTATCCCACAATGTCCGGGGATCCATGCGTAGGTTGTGTTCGGCAGAGCATTCTCTAGCGTCCCCTGAATCCATGGATGTGTGGGCCTTTCAGATTGCAAGGCAGAAACCACGCTTGCTGAATCTGTAAGGATTAATACTGGTCGGTCGGATGGTATGGTGGCTGCTATGAAAATAGCAGCGGCTTCCGCGGAAAAAACGGAGCATATAGGAGGAAGACTAAGGCTTAGTGAAATGTCGGAGGCCGAAACTCCCAAACCGACGCCAAGGTTCGAGAGTGACCCATCGGTATAGCGTTTTTCGTGACTGGGATACTAGTTATGTAGCCAATCGAGGACGGTAGCTCTAAGAAACGATGAATTGTCACCTGCGCGAAACTGATTTGCAATTGCGTTGTCTATGTTTGGTTTCGATGAGTGCCAACTAATATCTCCGTACCAGTGAACCTTGGCCACTGGGGGGAGGTCCACGTTGGCGGCCGACTGGAGGATTCTGCACGCTTCAGATAGGATAAAAATCCTGTCGTCTCCGGATGTTTTTTCGGTAATAGCGGCAGCTTTTCTGCAGACAGCCGTGTAAATGAAAAAACGGAAGGGGAGAAGACCTGCTTCGACGCAGCTTGAGTCCGCCGAAGTTGAAGGAAGCAACCCTGATATTATGCGTATATACCCGTGGTATACGGGAGCGAGAGTGCTAACGAGTCGGTCTAACGCTATACAAGTGAGTTCTAACCCGTATATTAGCCTGCTATCGATTATGGCTTGCGTAACCCGGAAGCGCACTGCCCGATTGTTCGTTCGGTGGGGGCGTGAGATCGTCCGGATTATATTTAGGCGGGTTTGACAACTCTGCTTCACCGAGTCAAAGTGATGCCGGAAGGTGAGCCCATGGTCCACAGTGACCCCAAGCACCTTGACGGTTTTTTTGTTAGGAATAACTGCCCCATTGACTATAATTGGGACGGGGTTACGATGATTAGATGGACACACATGACATCTAACGCTTTTCGATGCGGACAGCTCGAAGCCGACTGCAGAGACCCACTTATATACCGCGTTGACAGCTGCTTGGGTTTTAATTCTGACACGAACTGGTGTTTTACCGCTAACGACAAGAAGGATATCGTCAGCGTATACAAATACATATATGCCACTGGGAAGGTAGCTAAACACTCCGTTCATTGCCACCAGAAATAAGGTGACTGCTATCACGGATCCCTGTGGAACGCCGGTCTCTTCCCGATATGAGTCGGATAGGAAGTCACCAACAAGGACTCGGAAGGAACGCTGTTGTAAAAAATTCTGCACGAAACGCATGATGTGCCCTGATAGATTCCATTCAACTAGTTGACGGAGAACTAATGGACCCCATGTCCGGTTGAACGCCTTCGATAGATCTAGGGAAACGATCGCGGTATGCAAGCCACTGGAGTAAGCCGTATGTAGGACATCACCGAGTTGGGAAAAATAGGTTGAAGTCCCGTGCCCTGCTCTAAAGGCATGTTGTCTATGGTCCAAGAGGTCATGAGATTCCAGGAACTGTTTCAGTCGACGGTTCACCATCCGCTCCATCACCTTTGACATACAGCACGTGAGTGCAACTGGCCGGAATTTGGATGGGCCACGAGAGTCACTGTTAGTCTTCGGTATGGGGATGATAAGGCTTTCGCTCCATTCTGACGGAAAACTGTCCGTGAGCCATGTATTGTTGATGAGATCCAGGAGTTGTAGTTTGCCGGAAGGAGGAAGATTTTTTATGAGAGGATAACCGATGCCATCTGGACCAGCAGATTTACCGGTACTGCATTTGATTGCGAATATTAGTTCACTGAGAGTGAATGGATTGTTGATTGGCGCGTTATCATGATCATCAGGAACGGAAAAATCAGCCACAGAACTGAGAGTTGGTTGAATACGGCGTTTAAAGAAATCGCTGTAGCTATCGATGGCTGCTAGCTTTGCGAAATATTCGCCTAGAGCCATTGCTACTGCTGGAGGTTCCGAAACATCAGAGCCTTGAATTTGAAGTGTAAGTGGTGTTGCTTTACGTTTTCCACTGAGAGCATTTATCTTGCTCCAGAGGTCAAAGGAAGTTTGTGTTGGATTGATGCTGTCCAAGAAATTTTCCCAGCTGGCACGCTTGGCGTCCGCGATTATCCTTTTGCATTCCATGTATCGCCGCCGATATAGGTTAATTGCATTCTCCTTGTTAGGGTGGCCAATGGGAATACGCTTGACCGTGCGTAGTGCTTTCCTCCTAGATTTGACTGCTTTTCTGGTGTCATCCGTCCACCAGTGTAGAGCCTTCCTGCCCGGTCGATTGCTAGTACGAGGTATAGATGATTCCGCGGCATTGTGGATCACTTTGGCCAAATCGGTTAAGTTGGTGGGTGCATGATTTCGGGAAAGATAGCGAAAGCTTTGAGTGTATTCGTTCCAGTCTGCCTTCTCGTACATCCATCTAGGCCGACGGGCCAAAGCCGGCGGGGAGGCACATGAGCCTATTCGAATAGGATGGTGATCGCTACCGTACATATCGGAATCCACACTCCACTGAAAACGGTTAACGAAGGAGCGACTTACTGCAGCTACGTCGATGGCTGAGGAGGTATGCCCGTTAAAGAAGGTATTTGCACCGTTGTTAAGGACAATAAGGTCATGTTCCTCGAAAATATTTTGTAGGGCGATTCCTCTGGCATCAGAGCGGTGCCCGCCCCAAATAGGGTGATGAGCGTTCATGTCGCCAACGAAAAGGGTGGGTCCGGGTATCACCTCAAGGATTCGATCAATCCGCTCACGCAGGTTGGGTAAGGTTCCGCAGGGGAGATAGACGTTTAAAACGGAAACCCTGATAGGCCCGTTAAGGCGTATTCCGACAACGGGTAGGTCTGAGTCGAGCCTGAGGACCTCAAAAGGGATCGACGTTAATGCACCCAGGGCGACTGAGTGTCTCAAGTTACTGCCACGGAGCATAGTCCAACGATATTGGCCACGAAGCGAGCGGTTGAGCTGCTCAACCGATACCCTGTTCACTTCCTGCAGAGCTAAGCACCACGGTGCAGCGTCATGAACTAGAAGTTCGAGGTTTGCGAGGTTATTATAGAAACCAATCATGTTCCATTGAAGGAGAAAGGTAATTGGTTTTGGCAGAGTTGGCGTGGGAAAAGAAGTTCGGGAAATCGATGAGGTTCCGCTGGAGTTCTTAGAAGTTTGCCGTAGAAAGGATCTGCCGCCCAGGTTGATGTGCTGAGAATGAGCTGCCGCTGCAACATTGCACTATGGTCCAGGAATCAGTTTTACGCGGAAAGATGCATTCTGAGCTTTAGAATGAAACATTAGACAAAAACGGTCTTCTACAAAGTTGATTGTATTAGTTGAGCCCTTTGTTTGGTTTTATTGAAAATTAGGGTGGACCACATTTTCATAGAAATGATTAAACTAACTTTCTTATTTGTAGAAATTATATTATACATGCTTCAGCAAAGCTGTAGACCATTCAATTTCAAGCAACTTTGCCAAAAAAGTTTTTTTGTATCTCTTAAATTGACCGATTTAAAGCTTTTTTCCTACGGTGACATAGGGTGGTCCGAACAAAACTGGTTTTCTGGCTCTAGAGTTTTCAATTCAAGTTTCTCATCAAAGTAGTCTATGAAACACTTTTAGAGCTTTAAAAACTGCGTAATTTTGTGAGTGAAGAAACTCGCTATCTCCTTTCGTTTAGGAGTTATTATTGTTTTTCTTCCAAAAACATGCCTATTTTGATTGTGAATTTCTCTGATTGGGGCAAACATAAAAAATATTTTTTGACGGCGTTCAAAAGACAAAATAAAATTGTATATTATATCAAAAAATTACAGATGTGTTATTTTTGTAACTCTAATAAAACGTCTTGAAAGTCAAACATTTTTTATCACAAAAACTTTAATAACTTTTGAACTAAAATAGATATTAACAATCTTTTTGCATGAAAATTTGCGTTTTGTTAAGTTCTAAAAGTCGTTCATAGGCGACTTTGACGAGAAAATAATATTAAAAAAACTAGAGTTAAAAAACTTATTTTTGTTGGACCACCCTGCGATGATTAGGAAAAAATGCTCTAGATTGGTCAAATTTTGAGCTACAGAAAAACTTTTTTTGGCAAAGTTGATCAAAATTTCAAGTTTTACCGCTTTGCCTAAGAGCATATGCCAGTATTTTTGCAAATAAAAAAGTTGATTATATGATATGTGTGATATTGTGGACCACCCTAGTTTCAAATGACACAGTATGAAAGCTTACATTTTTAGAAACAATTTTGTAGAAGATCATTTTTGTCTAAAATTTAATTTTCATGCTCAAAATGTAAAATAATAAAGAAATACATACCATGCAAATCTTCAAAATAGTTTTAGAGCCCTATCTTTCTTATTTCAGATTTCTCGTCAAAGCGGTCTATGAACGACTTTAAGAACTTAACAAAACACAAATTTTCATGCAAAAATATTGATGATATCTATTTTAGTTCAAAAGTTATTAAAGTTTTTCTGCTTAAAAACCTTTGTTTTTCAAAGCATTTTATTAGAGTTACAAAAATAACACATCTGTAATTTTTTGATATAATATACAATTTTATTTTGTCTTTTGAATTCCGTCAAAAGATATTTTTTATGTTTGCCCCAATCAGAGATATTCACAATCAAAGTAGGCATGTTTTTGAAAGAAAAACAACAATAACTCCTAAACGAAAGGAGATAGCGAGTTTCTTCACTCACAAAATTACGCATTTTTTAAAGCTCTAAAAGTGTTTCATAGACTACTTTGATGAGAAACTTGAATTGAAAACTCTAGAGCCAGAAAACCAGTTTTGTTCGGACCACCCTATGTCACTGCAGGAAAAAAGCTCTAAATCGGTCAATTTAAGAGATACAAAAAAACTTTTTTTGGCAAAGTTGCTTGAAATTGAATGGTCTATAACTTTGCTGAAGTATATAGAATATATTTTTTACAAATAAGAAAGTTAGTCACACAATTTCTATGAAAATGTGGTCCACCCTAATTTTCAATAACACCAAACAAATGGCTTAACTAATACAAACAACTTTGTGGAAGACCATTTTTGTCTAATGTTTCATTCTAAAGCTCAAAATGCATCTTTCCGCGTAAAACTGATTCCTGGACCACTGTGCATTGGTGATCAAGCTGGCAGTTTCGGAAGGCCTGGTTGTCAAACCGCTAATGACGGAGGGGGACTTATCACACGGGTTGAAGTGCCCGTGGAGCCCAGAGGGGGAGTCTATCCGCTGGGACCGGTTGTCCGAGAAGGATGTTTCGGAAAACCCTGACGATGGTATTGGTGTATAGTGCACATCTCCATTAATAAGTAAGAGGCCAACCATTAATTACGAAAGGGTTTATGGAGGTAGGGGGTATGAGGTTTCTTACATGCCATTGCAAAACTAACACTACACGTGCACTAATCCAAGCAAAACTAATAGCTGCAAAAATCAATTAATTTCAAAAGTGTTTCCTGTCAATCAAAAATCTATTATAACTCTGCCCAAAATGGAGTAGTATTAGTTTTTTCAACAAATGCTAAACATTTCAGTTCTTATTGAATGAATCACAATGAAACAATGTGTTTTTTATAAATAAATACAGATTTGGACATGGTACGCTTTCCCATACATTTTAACAGTATGGGGTAAGGGAATCAAGTATTATTATCAAATATTATAATTTGTCAATTTTGCTGAATTGAAAATACTTATGAAAATGTTAAGTTAACATTGTTAACAATGGAATAATTTTAGGCGATACCTTTTTTGTAAAAAAAAAAACGCATTTTCCTTACCGATATCATTTGCAGAACTTATGTGAGACATGAATCTTTAGTAATATCATTCATCCCCATGGAAATCATTGTTTTGAAAATTTGAAAAATTCACCCATGAACAAAACTCGATTTTCTCAAAACCCCTAATTTTTTAGCTCATGAATACAAGCATGAATATAAGAAAGAGAAGTACCATTTATGCATTGAACATAGGTATTCAATAAATGAGCAATTCTCGCTGAAACCAGGCCGCCATCGGCACCCATCGTTAGAATTCCAATTTCATGTCACTGATCGCTAGTTTCCGATAAAACTTAAGGGTGGTCCTTTCTGTTTTCTCAAATTGATGGACCCCTCGTACGCCAGCTAGCTGAACAGTTTGCGAAATTTTGATTTTTTGATAAATCTAGGGTATTTCTTCACGGGATATGTCTCATATTTCGCTTGGAACACATAGCAAACTCAGTGGCATCGTATAGAGAAAGGATATAGCTTTCATTTAAACTTGAAAAAATTTTGACGGCCATTTTTAATTTGGCCGCCATCTTGAATTTTGTTAGACAAATCGATTTTTCACCATTAGCGCACCGCTAGTTTTGAATTCTGAGATCACCATCAAAAAGCTGAGGAAAAATTGCGTAAGATAGGCTACAGAAACTAGGTGAGCAATGGTATTTACCCTATCAAATGAACGATTTTCTAAATCATGTTATACGATTTCGACGTATATGGCGAGTGCAATCAATACAAACATCATTTTTTGTACTACAAAGAAACAAGTTTTCAACCTTTGGTATTTTATTCGAGTCGAGTAAAGAATAAGAATATTATTTTTAGTGAAAAATCTGGCGGCCATCTTGGATTTTGACGCCATCTTGATTTTAGGTAGTAGAATTAATTTTTCACCTTGATAGCACTCAGCATGTCGAATTTAGAGGCTACCAATAAAAAAAGGTTACGTATACTCTTCTCCTTATTATTCTTCATTTTACTGACGTTACGTCCATACTGAAACCGAGCCTGATACTCAGCTTTATTAGTTATAAATCCAGGTTATTAAACAGGAATTTTCTTTTTTAATGCGATTTCTGACAACAGAATAATTCTTCGACATATCTTTGAATAATTCAAGTTACGCGAGAATTCAGTAATAATGAATAAATAAATTCAATAAATGAAAACCGTCAAAAAACATTGATTGTTTTAAAAAAAACATTTTTTTTACCTTATGCATTGTTGTTCATTGTATGAAATTTAGAGATTGCGTGTCGGGACATTAGTAAGCCTTGTGGTAATATCTGTAGTTCTAATGTTTTACATTGACAAAAGTGCATTAATTTATAATGAAAGTCTTAAACTTTGAAGCAAAAAACATCCTTGATTTTCTAAGCCATAAAGTATCGTTTTTAGTACCGCCCAACATGCATGTGAAAAATAGCGAAATTGAATTATGAGAAGCAGGTTTTGTTGATTGTACCCCGTTTGGCACAAAGTCGTTTGGCATAAGGTCGTTTGGCATAAAGCCGTTTGGCATAATGTTGTTTGGCATAATGGTCGTTTGGCATAATGGCCTTTTGGCATAATGGTCGTTTGGCATAATGATTGAGTTAGAATGAACATCGGCATTTTCGAAGTTTTTACCGAGATGAACACCACTGAGCCCATAGCAAATTTTTTTTCGTAGTTTCTCAAAAAGCGTGGTGGTTGTTCAGAGATAATCCAAGCTATGAATGTCAAAAATTGTAGTGACATTAGAGAGCATAACTAAATAAAACTCGTGTCGGGTCTGGTGGAAGATCTTTTTGGAATAATAATTTTCTCCACATCCCAGAACAAAAAGTATCGTTGAGTTGTTGCGATATACATATTTGAAAATAGTAATTGGCAAAAGTTCGCAGTAATTAATAAAGGGAACGCACATATTTTGCTGCAGATCGAGCTCTATCCCAGTTTGTACGTAACACTTGATGGAAATTACTTGGTAGAAGAAGAAAAAAAATATTTGCGAAATATTAAAAGCTCTTATCCAAAGATCTATTATTGCAGCATAATGCAAAAATAGCCTATATACGAGAGCAGATTATTTTCCGTTCAAAATGTTTAAGGCTCACACAACATACACTCCCGTGCAAAAGTTTGGGTTCACCCCCTCAAAAACATACAAAAGTGTTCTGTCCATATCTCTGTGATTACACGTCCAATTGAAACTCTTTTAGCCGCATTCGAAAAGAAAAGAGTTATTCTTACTTCGTATTTACATTTCCAAAAACATTTTTTTAATTTTGTATACTAAATTTACACTTAAAATTGTGACATTTTTCAAAAAACACACTGAAAAATCATATCAAATTTCCTCAGAATTGGGTCGACTAAAATTTTAAATCAAAGTGTCATTAGAATCGTAATCTTATATTCTTTTCACGATTACTTGACTGACTGTTTCATTGATTTTGAATACTGTTCAGATTTTTCCGCAAAAATTTCGTGGGGTCTTTTCAAAGAATATAAGATTACGATTATAATGACACTTTGATTTAACATTTTGGTCGACCCAATGCTGAGGAAATTGGATAGAATTTTTCAGTGTGTTTTTTGAAAAATGTCACAACTTTAAGTACAAATTTAGTATAACAAGTTCAAAGAATGTTTTTGGAAAAATACATACGAAGTAAGAATAACTCTTTGCCTTTTAAATGCGGCTTAAAGAGTTTGAATTGGACGTGTAATCACAGAGATATGGACTGAACACTTTTGCATGTTTTTTAGGGGGTGAACCCAAACTTATGCACGGGAGTGTAACTCAAATGAACAACAATTTTTTGAAAGAAAATATATGTGGCAAAACTTTTGAACGATTCAATAAAAATTTTAATTTTGAAAGTGTACATCAAAATCACTGTCTATTATCGAAAGGAGGGAAAATTTGTGATTAAAATAATATTTTTCCAGCATATCTTGAAAAGAGATCTTGTGTTTGCAAAAACTATGTTGAATATTTACAGGTTCTAAAGTAATTTGTATTCTAACAGCACATCTTGCAAGAATTGCGAAATAAATAAATGGTGAACATTTAGCTTGACTAAATAATACAATTTAAAACAGTATAAATATAAAGAACAGCTTATTTTTAGAAGAAGGCAAAATTCATGATTAAATTAATAAAAGATTGGACGCCAAAAACTATTGCGGCGTAATAAAACGAAAAGACATCAAAAATTGCGTTCAGAATTATAGCTCTTGTCCTGCTTTTCCGCGAATGTCGTTTCTCTGAATGTCGGTTCCCCGAATGCCAGTTCCTAGAATGACTCGTTTCCCCGAAAAGTGATGCAGTTTAAATAGGTGCTTTAATAGTCTTTAGTGGCTGGAAGGTAAACGAGCAAGAACGATAAGCAATCAAAAGAAGCAGGTATTCTGTCATTTTTGGCTATACTCATGGTGGAAAAAATATTGAGGACGGTAAAACTCGGAAGAACCGCCAATTAAATAAAGAAGGGTGCATATCAGATGGCCCTGAAATGTTTAGTTACGACAAGTATGAGTGCCACAAACTTTTCGGGGAAGTGGACTTTTTATAGAAGCGGGATATTCGGGGAACTGGTATTCGGGATACTAGCGTTCGGGGTAACGACATTCGGGGAACCGACATTACGGGAAGAGTAGCACAACCCATCAAAGTAACTGCAGTAATCGATTTCTCTTTTCGCTGATAACTTGAGCAGATCAATGTTGCCAATCAATTGCCGCTATTTTGTCAGTTGGGAACAACAAAATATCTAAAAATAATTTGGTTACATCATATTTAAAAAAATCCCATGTTTTAAAGAAGGGTAAATTAGTGCTAAGTATATCAAAATCTTCAGTGCAAAAAATTATTCCAATAGCGAAATCTCAAAAGAAAAATTAATATTTGAAATAAGGGTAATTTCTGCATAAATTATAAAATATTATTGATAATAACTTTCTTTTAGTTTATTCAAGAGCTTATGATAGTAGAATAAAGTGACATTTTGTATCAATTATTGTCAATTATTGACTCCACAACAAGCCTGATGTCATCAGAAAGATTCAATAGAAACGTAAAAACGAATCTCATCTTAAGAAATTCTTGGTTTCAGACTCATTATGCCAAACGACTATTATGCCAAACGACCATTATGCCAAACGGCCGTTATGCCAAACGACTTTATGCCAAAAAAAAGGCAGTTGCATGACTTTTTACCATCTCAGTGCTCATCATGTTGAATTATAAGGCCTTCGTTAAAAAAAAAACAATCAGATTCTATCTTTCTTATCTTATCTCAGCTGTTCAACTGATTGTTCATTTGTATCAATGGTTTTAGACCAAATAAATGAAAGAAATAATGCTATTTTACAACTCGAAGATATGCAGAATAATCATTCAGGTAGCAAATCAGCGTTAAAAAAATCCTATTTGATAATTTGTTTTTAAAACTAGTTAAGCTGAAGGGCTGGCTCTGTTCCAGTAGGGACGTAACGTGAGGAAAAAGAAGAATAAGTGTAACGGTAGCATTGAAATTCAACATGTTGAGTGCTAACAAGGTTAAAACTCATTCTACTACTTAAAACCAAGATGGCGTCAAAATCCAAGATGGCCGCCAGATTTTTTCACTCAAATTAATACTCCTATTCTTCATCTGTCTCAAATAATACATCAACAATTGAAAACTTGTTTCTTTGTTGTACAAAAAATATGTTTGCATTGATTGCACTCGCCATATACGTCAAAATAGTAGAACATGATTTAGAAATTCGTTCATATCATAGGGTAAATACCTTTGCTCACCAAGTTTTTGTAGCCTATCTTACGCAATTTTTCCTCAGCTTTCTGATGGTGATCTCAGAATTAAAAACTAGCGGTGCGCTAATGGTGAAAAATCGATTTTTCTAACAAAATTCAAGATGGCGGCCAAATTCAAAATGGCCGCCAAAATTGTTTCAAGTTTAAATGAAAGCTATATCCTTTCTCTATACGATGCCACTGAGTTTGCTATGTGTTTCGAGCGTAATATGAGACATATCCCGTGAAGAAATACCCAAGATTTATCAAAAAATGGGCTTTTTCGCAAACTCTTCAGCTAGCTGGCGTACGAGGGGACCACCAATTTGAGAAAACAGAAAGGATCACCCTTAAGTTTTATCGAAAACTAGCGATCAGTGACATAAAATTGGAATTCTAACGATGGGTGCCGATGGCGGCCTGGTTTCAGCGAGAATTGCTCAGATAGAAAAATGTTAAAAGTAAAAGTTAAAACAAGTTGTGAAAAGTGGAAGAAGCGCCATTAGAATAACATCCAGGTAATCCGTTAATCATTCCAATCCAGGCAACAATTCTAAAAGAATTGCTCAAGCACAGTGCATAGGTATGGTTTTAGCGGGTCGTCGTTGGTGCATCATCTCCGCATTCCCTGAGTTACCTTCTCAGGGGATCTGATAGGCCTTTTCATGTGACAGGTCCGTCTATGCATTTGTTTACATCGGTGGAGGACCGGTGCATACACGAGGCTGTCATTTTCATTTCATTCATTTCATTTTCATTCATTTTTCAAGAACTGTCAAAGAGCTTCCCGATCTGCTGTTTTGGAACGTCATGTGAATAGGCCTATTGCAGATTTCCCCCTTGTAAAAAAATAGCCCTCAGACTAATCACCAAAAAACAACATATTTCCGCCCTCTCAACCCACCAGGACCCCGTAGCTTTACCCGTAATCTACGCCGGAGCTTTAGCCTGAGTTTGGCCCTGGGCCGGAACCTGTGTTCGCCGAAGTATCACCGGAAGCACGCTGTGGCTTCTTATCTTGGAGTTGGCTTAGAGCCGACAAGTGTGCCACTCCGTAGACTGCTACCACGAGCCGATAGGCGTCACCTAGTTGGTGTATAGAGGCGGCCATTTTGTTAACGGCCTGAAGCGTGGGGTGTGAAGTGCCAGTCGGCCGTCCACCCTGAACGAGGAAGAGGAAGCAGAAGAGCTGTGCGGAGGAGTGAAGGTTCCATCGGCCGTGTCTTGCCGGAGCGAAAGCGAGAAGGAGCGAAGCGAACTCCAGGAACGAGAGACGGTGGCGTAGCGGAACGTGAAGAGAGGGGGCCCCGCCAATAGTGAAGAAGAAGATAATAAGTGAGGTAGGAGATAGCGTTAAGAAACTGGGGGTAATAAAGGTACCTTTTGTGCGAATATCGGAATAAAGTGGGCTTATGTTAGGTAATAGTAATCTAGTGTTTTGTTGGTCGCTATAGTCAACCGCGTACGCCGACCCTGAGGCAATTGAAGAGAGGAGATTCGCACCTGTGCTGGGCAGGGATCGCCCCATTAGTTACATATGTTGCTAGTACATTCCTCAGTTATATCCAATCCTATGGACCTCAACAAAAATAAATGGAAACAAATCCTAAAGTAAATAACAAAATAAAAGTGAATTCCTCTTTAAAAAATTATTCTCGGGAGAATATCATGTGGTATTCTCAAGATATTTTTCATTAGATTCTTCAAGGATTTACTTCAATAAACTCTCTAGAAATTATAATATTAATCTTTTCGGAGAGAACCTATAATTTCTCAACAATAGTTTAAAGTTTTTTATTATGCACCTTTTTAAAAAGTTCTTTTTTCATTAATTCCTCGAATACGGAACAAGTTACAGAATGATGATTTTTTACAGCACGAGTCGTACCTTTATACAAAGAGGTTTAGTAATCAAAAAGCGTTGCGTAATAGTCATTACGTAACTGATTTGAGTTGCGTAATGACTATTACTTGCTTGATGCTTGATGGGCTACAATTCGCTACGTTGAATCTACGCCGAATAGATAATTCTTCTCCACTGGGTTCGGTCCTGAGCCAATCGCTTCCAGTCGCCCTGAACGTTAACACTGAGAAAAATCTACACGTCAAGTTCGTGTGTTTTACTTATAGATTTGCGCAATGAGGAAAACCACACACGCAGAAGAATTTCTGTATGTTAAGATTACAATCCTGTCAATTACTTTTACTTACGCACAAATAGTTGTTTCGAAATAAAATTAACTTGCGCCAACACTAAATTAACGTCATATCCAATACACACACTTCTTTGATTGAGCTATCCACTGGTACTTATAACAATTATAATTTTGATAATTAACACTATTCGGAAACATTCACCTCCCTAGACTTTAAGTCATGCTCACAAATCTACTTATTTCTAACTTGCAAGGAATAGTGTAGGTGCTAGGATGACCACCTCTCACGCAGGAGACCACATATCAAGTTTGTCGACTCGCCCTTTGTTTTCATTTTTGAAATGTTTTTTTTAGATCGATAAAGCAGCACCGAATCTTTTCAGATATGTTGATAAAGCAGAACAAAATGCTGAGTAAACATTGCAAAATATTGTAAACTCAATAAAATTCACTTTGAGTCAACTAAAATATAGTTAAATTTTGACGTTTGACGTTTGTAAATTCAATCAAAAATATAGTTGTCAACAACTATATGGTATAGTTATGTTCAACAATATAGTGTCAATTCAACTATATTTTTAGTTATCTCCAAATTAACCTTAAAATATAGTTAAATTGACCGGAAAAATGATTACGAATACTATATTTTGTTCTCCGTGCATGATTTGAGTGTGGTAGCCTTATGGATTTCGTCATTGACTTAACGGTATAATAACATGTGTATCAACATTAGCTTCTCATGTGAAACAAACATGAATTTCCAAATATTAAATCACGAAAACCAACTGATTTGCTTATTGAATTTGAAATGTAGTAGCTTTAGTCATGTGTGATTAAACATGAATATCAAAATATAGATTCGAGGCTCCTCTGCTTGTCGCAAGCTCACTTGTATGTTCTTTTTTCCAAACAAGTGAGTCAGCAATAAGCGGGGCGCCGCAAATCCATAATTTGGAAAGCCCGAGATTAGCATATTTCATTTTATTCGAAGCTGAAAGCTAGGAAAATCTGTTAGAGGAATCCGGTTTTTTTTAACACCATACGTTATATCCAATGCTGGAAGTAATGCATGTTATTTATAGAAAATTAGAATGAACTCCTTATCTTCACTCGGACATCTTCAATAATAGAGAGAAAAACGAATCCGCAGATTTTCCTCTAACACTTTCAGCTTCCGAATTTGCTTCTTTTCTTTCGAACATGATTATGACTGTCGTTCGGCACGAGGTCCGACCGCAATTTAGTTCGCTATGGGTTGATCACAGACAATTTAGAAATTTTGAACACGGAAATCGTCAGCAAGCTCATCACGTTCAAATCGACCAACTTGAACATGATGATCATGACACAAGATAATCATAAATTAAACCACTGTATTCGTGTTGGGTGATGATCTATGCACCCATAGGTTAACGCATATGAATTTGAAATGGAAAGCTTCAGGAACTGATGTGGAAAACTATGGAATTCATGTTGTCGGTTGATGAATCAGTCCATGAAGCAAAACTAAAGAATTTAATGTGTAACACACACGAAAAATCACAACAAATCGATATAGAAGTTATGAATCGATCCATAATTTTGAACCAAGGTTACTGATATTCGCCTCGTGCGACTCGAAATCGCTTGCCGCTTATGAACGCGTTCGGAAAAACGAGAGCAAAGCATTATTCCCGAATGAATGAACCGATAGCATCGTCGGGAGGCTTGTGAGAGCCTTCTGCGGGGAGAGTGTTTGCGCATTTTGCCACTCAGTCTGGCTCGATTCTAACAACTCTTCGGGGAATGTTGCGATCGGGGAAGAGTGCAAGCAGCAATGAAAGCTCACTGCGAGTTTTGACTAAGGGCGCTGCCATAGTAAACGCGTCGAGCGACGCGTCCGCGTGTGCGAGCCCGCAAAGCAGAATATCAACAACAGGAAATCCTTTGATCGCATCGCGTTCGCGGACGCAGACGCGTTACTATGGCCTCACCGTAACGCTCGCCGCGAGTCGTTGGGGACCGGCTCGTAGGATCTTGGAAAGAAAAATTGTTGCTGCCGTGGAATGAAGGATAGCGCGTTGCGCATGTTGCGTGTGGGTAGAAATGCTGGTTTGTGATTAAACGTGCGGGATTACGCCTAGTCGGATTTGGTGTCTTCACCGCATTTGTTCAACATGAGATGACAAATAAGTACGGTGAGGAAACCAAACCGATGCGATCCTGCAATTTTATCAACTCCGCACGCTATGTCTAAATCGTTCGATTATAAAAATCGAACGTACATCGGTTTTTTTCTCACTAGAGCACAGTGTTTGAGTTGTATTTTCATAATCAAAAGGTTTTAAAATATTCTACTGGTGTTTTTCTTTCACTTTTTAGTGATTTTTCATGCTAAAACCCATGGAAATCCCGTTTTTAGACGCATTTCAGCCCATACAAAATGAATGGAAACAAATTTACCGATAGAATATTTTGAAACCTTCCTATCGTGAAAATATAGACCAAATACTGATCTCTAAAGAGAAAATATTCGATGTACATGAGATTTTTATAATCGTCTGACTCAGACATAGCGTGCTCCGCACTCTATAATATTATAATGTTAGCCTCTAAAACTCCAATTTGTTCAGCAGGTTCTGCTAAACAAATGTCTGAATTTAATCAGTGCACAGCACACCGTTTCAACGATGTAGCGGAGAGAAGTCAGCATTATGTTAAACCAGTATGAGGCATACTGAGTCCTACTTTTCACAGCAATCTTTTATTAGTCACACATCGGATTATTTTCTCGCTAGAGATCAATATATGGGCCATATTTTCATGATCGGAAGAAATAAAAAAATCTATCGGTGAAATGCGTCAAAATGGGTATTTTCTTGTGTATGAAAAATGAATAAATAGGGGTAGGAGGGGGTACCAATGTGAACCATGCACCGTAGCAACCTCGATAGCAATCATGATGACTCTTTCTTGACCAGCGTTTTGAGACTCCTACACTGCACTATGGCATTTGTTACAAATTTCAATTTCTATTATATTTTTCATTTTACAATATTTCCTCCCTTATTGTTTGATCATTTTACACTCAGGATAAACAGTAGCGCAGCCAGGATTTTATTCCAAGGCCGTGTTATTGGAAGATTGAAAAGGACAGCAAGTTTTGTGGAATATATCTCGCTTCACATAAAGTCGTTTGGCATACGACCATTTGGCATAAGGTCGTTTGGCATAATGGTCGTTTTTCATAATGAGTTATTAAATAACCACCAGATCAAAACATAATATTTTACTTATTTAAACATTATTTGATCGGTGTTCAGACAGACTGGACTAAGTGTTCTTTAAAGGTTTCAGGAAAACATACCGCAGGCAAGTGAAATATCTAAATATTTGCATCATTTGCAGTGATAATGGATCTTACTTATTTGATGACACATATTTATCGGAAGAACATCGTAAAAATCAGAATTGATGAAGTCATGAACGGGGCCTATATAGCCGTAGCGGTAAACGCGCAGCTATTCAGCATGACTATGCTGAGGGTCGTGGGTTCAAATCCCGCTGGTCGAGGATCTTTTCGTAAAGGGAATTTTCTCGATTCCCAGGACATAGAGTATCTTCGTACCTGCCACACGATATACAATGCAAAAATGGTCAATCGGCAAAGAAAGCTCTCAGTTAATAACTGTGGAAGTGCTCATAAGAACACTAATCTGAGAAGCAGGCTTTGTCTCAGTTGAATGTAACGCCAGAAAGAAGAAGAAGATGAACGTATCTTTAGAAGGCCAAAATACACAGCGCAACAAAATTGACATTTTTGGCGTGTCTCAAGGATCAAATTATGTGTCTCTAGATTTGAGATTGCTGCATCTGATGCCGTTCTCAGAAATGTTCCAGCACATCACAATGTTATGCTATAGGTCGCCAAAGTTGTATAAAACACTGTTTTTATTGATGTTTACATGAAATTTAAAATAAGATTTTTAGTGATCTTTTCCACCAAGCACTCCAGATATAACTTTACCTTTCGTTCCAGATTTAATTTGGTTGAAATTGCACGATTAAATTAAAAAAAAAACGATTTTTCGACATGCCGTCTTCATACAAAACTATTAGTTTCTCTCATATTGCAAAATACAATACTTTTCAAAACCATCAAAAACTAACTTTTGAGTATCGAAAATATTATGAACTTTGTTGATAAGTATTGTCATACACATCAAATTGAAGTTCTGTGACAAATTAAAGCAAATAAATTGTCATACAAGCTGGAAAACTTGCATACAAGTTGGCCGAAATAGTCAAACTTCACATTTTCAACCATCAGTATCTTAAAAAGTAGACGTACTATGATATTTTTGAAAACGGCCATGGATGTAGCAACCCTAAATTTAGTTAATAGCGGTATTTTGGTGCTTGAGACAAAAACGTGTTCCGCAGTGATATCATCTAGGCGTGTCTATCTGAACTCCGACCATTTATGTTGCACTTTCAATAACTAACACACTTTTGACGATATTGACACCTACGCATACATTTCTGACGAGATTCCAAGCGTGGTTTATTTTCAGAGATTTGTCGAGCACAAGTCGGTACCAACAAATGCCGAGCTCCACATAGATAATGATTTAACTTTACCAAATTGAAAATACATAAACACAACCAATGTTTAAAACAGTTCACTATAAATGCAAAATTTTATGAAAGCTTTGACGGTCAGGATTTTTCCGTGTCGTTTTTATTTATTTTTTGCTTTCTAGCCTTGAATGAAATTATAGACCAGCAATATTAAAAAGATGAAAATTAACAACAAAGCTTAACTAAATATTAGGTATTTTACAACAAAGAACAGTCTGTGTTTGACAGAAGGCAAAATATATAATTTAAACAGTAAAAGACGGACCGCCAAAAATATTGCAACATAAAGAAACTTAAAACATTGAATGTGATGTATAAAACCATTGGAGTAGCTGAAGTTATTGGTTTCTTTCATTTAGTTTGTTTTGCTAATAAACTGGACAGGTAAATATGTTAGACTGTCACCATTATTAGAAAGTTAAATAATTGCAGGCTGCTTGGGCACGTCAGGAGTTAATCATCAATATTAACCTCCTTTTCCCGAGCAGCCTAGATAGCCGCGTAGTGTCGGTAGCGGTTGTTTCAACTGGCTAAGAATTAACACTACGGACTGCCTGTTCCGGTGGTAAAAGTCCACCTCACAGGTGACCCCTAATTTATGGTGTGATGCGTACCGTGCCTAGGAATGAATGGTTAGGGGGGTCTAAATAAAACCTAACCGCAAACGGAGCCTGTGGGGTACCAGGGCGCCCTCTACAGTATTGAGTCCTTCCTGTGCTACCCGGAGCAATGGTGCAGGTGACCTTGTGTTTCTCCGAGATAATCGGCTGCCCTTCTTCAGTCTCTATCCTGAGGCTTAATAAGGGTGGGATTATGAATATGTTGACATTTAATTTAAATTATCACCTATATGGATTCGCATTATGCGTTTTACACAGTGTATTCTGTGCTCTTTCGCCTTTGGCGACTTTAAATAGATACCGATCTGGTTTTTTCGTTGCTGGTCTTTTTCGTGCTGAGATTGCAAAAAGCTTAATCCTGCCTAGTTTGGGTAGTGGCTACGGTTAGGTTAGCTCAGATCAATCTTCAGCATAAAAGAACAGCAACGATCAATCTTTGCAGACTCATGCAAAATGGTGCAGCCCAAGTGGCGCTAGTTCAAGAACCCTACTTTCGTAGAGGGAACTTCTATCTAGGTAACCTTGTGGACCCAGTTTTTGCTACTTTTAGCAAGCTTGAAATGGCAAACTCGCGCTCCATGCCCCGCGCATGCGTGCTCGTTAATAAAGCAATCGTTGCTACACTCATTTCTGAGTTAACTACCAGAGATGTATGTGCTGTCACAATCGATGTTTCTGTTGGTGACCTCAACAGGAAATACGTCTATTGTTCGGTATATTTACCACATGATGAACCATCCCCAACGGATGACTTCAAACGAGTTGTCGTACACTGCGTAACAAAAGGCCTTCCGCTGATTGTGGGCAGTGATGCCAATGCTCATCACATCATCTGGGGCAGCTCGGATATCAATTTGAGAGGCTCCAGTCTGATGGAATACTTAAGTAGTACAGACCTTGGATTACTTAACATAGGCAATCGCCCAACTTTCATGGTTTCTAATAGAGAAGAAGTGTTAGACATAACGCTCTGCTCGAATAGAATCAGTCACGAGTTGACGAATTGGCATGTATCAGATGAGGAATCATTATCTGATCATCGCTACATCTTCTTTGAACATTCAAATGTAACTGCGCAGACTTTGCGTTTTAGGAATCCCCGGTCAACAAACTGGGAACTCTACATTGAATTGGTTGCGACCAAATTTCATGGATATTCTCCGTCCATTGAAAATCCAAGTGATCTGGATGATGCCGTTGATACAACAACATCCTACATTATGAAAGCTTTTGAAGAAGCATGTCCTCTGCGGTCTGTAAAGACTACAAGAGGGACCCCATGGTGGAATTCCGATCTGACTAGACTCAGGAAACAATGTAGAAGGAGTTGGAACAGACGCCGTTCAGCTGGATCAGAGTCGTTCAAGTCAGCTCGCAAGGCTTACAAGAAGGCTCTTCGTTCTGCTGAACGATCCGGCTGGAAAAACCTTTGTACAAATGTTTCCAGTTTGAGTGAAGTCAGTCGGTTGAACAAAATTCTTGCAAAATCTAAGGATTTCCAAGTGAACGAAATTCGCTTACCTAATGGTGACTTTACTTCTTCCGATGAAGAAGTTTTAGAATGTTTATTCAATACACACTTCCCCGGATGTGTGGACATAGCATCTACGGATGAACCAAATGTCTTTTCATGTAGTTACGAGTCTCTGGCCTCGGCTCGCAGTATCGTAACTACTGAATCGATTCAATGGGCACTTAATAGTTTTGCTCCTTTCAAATCTCCAGGAGCGGATGGGATTTATCCTGTTCTGCTCCAAAAGGGATTTGAGTCTATCAAACATGTTTTGAAAAAGCTACTTGTAAGCAGTTTTGCTACCGGGTACATTCCCAAATCCTGGCGTGATATTACTGTAAAGTTTATCCCAAAAGGAGGACGTGCGTCGTATGAGGAAGCGAAGAGTTTTAGACCAATCAGTCTGACCTCTTTTCTTCTGAAATGTCTGGAACGCATTATCGATCATCACATCCGTGATGTTTATTTGGCAAACATGCCTCTTCATGTGAATCAACATGCTTACCAATCTGGAAAGTCCACTGTGACTCTTTCACACAAAGTTGTATACGATATCGAGAAAGCATTCGCTCAGAAGCAATCCTGCTTGGGTGTTTTCTTGGATATTGAGGGTGCCTTTGATAACGTGTCTTTCGATGCCATATTGGAAGCCGCACGAAACCATGGGCTACCTACAATGATAACCAATTGGATTCATCAAATGCTCAAAAACCGACATCTCTTCTCGACATTGCGTCAAGCAGCGATTCGAAAATTGAGTGTTTGCGGATGCCCCCAAGGGGGAGTCTTGTCACCACTTTTGTGGAATCTCGTAGCAGATACGCTATTGAGGCAACTCAATAATTGCGGTTTTCCAACTTATGGATTTGCCGACGACTATCTAGCTCTGATAGTTGGTATGTGCATAAGCACCCTATTCGACCTGATGCAAAGTGCTCTTCAGGTAGTCGAGAGTTGGTGTCGCCAATATGGCCTTTCGGTTAACCCGAATAAAACATCTATTGTTCTTTTTACGGAAAGACGAAACCGCGATGGAATTCGACCTTTACGTCTTTTTGGCACTGAGATTAATGTGACTGATCAAGTAAAGTATGTCGGAGTCATTCTAGATTCCAAACTTTTATGGACAGCTCACATTGATTTCAGAGTCAAAAAAGCTTGTATGGCCTTCGGTCAATGCCGGCGAACCTTTGGTAAAACTTGGGGCCTCAAACCCAAATATATCAAATGGATTTACACAACAGTTGTTCGACCAATATTGGCATATGGATGTCTTGTGTGGTGGCAAAAGGGCGAAGTGAGAACAATCCAATCAAAATTGGGCCATCTCCAAAGGATGTGCTTGATGGCGATGTCTGGTGCGTTCTCTACAACTCCCACAGCAGCGCTCGAGGCCCTTTTCGACGTTGCGCCACTACACATATATCTTAAACAAGAAGCACTATGGGTACTGGATCTACTGGAGAAAAATCCAGTGAATCGTAGATCTACACACACTTCGTTGTTTCCACTTTTGGTGAATTGGGACAAAATTGTCCTTGCTCCAAGTGATCTCACAATTGCTTGTAACTTTCCTTACAGGACATTTACCACACAATTCCCTTCACGGGAAGAGTGGACGTCTGGCTATTTGGAAAGAAGTATATCAAACAATATAGTATGTTACACTGATGGCTCCCTTCTTGAAGGTAGAGCTGGTGCAGGAGTATATTCTCGAAGGCTGAATCAGTTTTACTCACTTGGTAGAAACTGCACCGTTTTTCAGGCGGAAATATTTGCTCTTATGTGTGGAGTGCAATCAGCACTTCAACAGCGCGTAATGGGTAAAGTCATATACTTCTGTTCAGATAGTCAGGCTGCTATAAAAGCTCTCGCTTCGGCCAACTCAAGGTCGAAGCTTGTTATCGCATGTCGAACTCAAATTGAGGAACTGAATTCAGTCAACTCTGTAAACCTTGTATGGGTACCTGGCCATTCTTCCATCGCTGGAAATGAATTGGCTGATGAGCTAGCTCGCGATGGAGCATCGCATGACTTCATTGGCCCTGAGCCGGCTATTCCAATTTCGAAGTGCTGGGTGAAGCTTCAGATAAACTCTTGGGCGGCAACTCAGCACAAGCAATATTGGAATAGTTTGGAGTCGTGTCGTCAAACAAAATTGTATATTACTGAGCCATCTCCAAAGGTGGCGAAGTATTTAACAAATCTGTCAAAGCAGAATTGCAGTCTCTTGGTCAGAGCGTTGACAGGCCACTGCCGACTCAACTATCACATGGCAAATATTCAGCGTGCTGACTCATTTGTGTGTGATAGTTGTGACTCCGATTATGGAACTTCGTATCACCTGATATGTAACTGTCCAGTTTTTGCGCAAATGCGATTCCAATTACTTGGTAAACACTTATTAAGTGAAACTGAATACAGAAGCCTGAATCTTCAGGACATCCTGTTATTCTTAACCCGCTGTGGTAATGAGCTATAGGCTCTCTTTACGCTCATGCGTTTTGCAGTGCCCTTTTTAGGGCGCTGTTCGAACCCATTGTGGTATGGAGCTACATGCTCTCATTTCGCTTATGCGATCTTCCCTCTTCAAGGGACCCCACTCCTATTTCCTCCCATCTTTCCCTTCCCTTTCCTCTCCCATCGGGTAGATGATGAAATAGGCTCAAATATGGCGATGGCACAAATCTCCCAACTGGTGGGGAACGTGCCTTTGGAGCCGGCCTTCTGATACCTGATACCTGATTATTAGAAAGTTAAATAAAGACCACAATTTATGCATAATGCATTGGGAAATCCAACAATCGACTGTGCTTCGAGTGATTATCCAAAGAAAAAATCGGTTAAGTCTTTTCGATCACTACAGTTACGATATACGAATACAATACTGAATGTGATAAAAGAAGGAATGTGTATAATTAAAATATTTAACAAAATCCGACCATAATGTTTGCAGCATAACAGCTCGAGAGAACAATTTATGTTTGTTTGAAATAAAAAAAATCAGATTAAAACCTTCCATAGCTATAATTACGAGGACAGTTTACACGTAGAAAAATAGTTAACATAAATTTTGAGTTTACGTTACCCAAAATTAAGTATATCGATGATACTTAAACCTAAAATTCTCTTTCTTCCAATAGGGATACTTTGGCCCAGTAAGCCAAATTTAAGCAAAACAAACTTTTTTTCAAGCTTGGGTTGTAAAAACTCAATTTTGCGGTAAATTAACACAAAATTGAGAATATTTTTCTAATGGAATTAAAGGCTACCTAGTTGGGACCTTGGAAAGTTAGCCAAAACTGAGTAATTGGGCTTAACTACGGAATTGCGTTGAAACAACCCAAAATTGAGTTGAGTCCTATCTCCGTGCATACGAAATAAGCCGAAGCATACCTTAGATAATTTTAGAGAATAGGATTGTGAGATAAGGTATCTTTTTTGTACCAATTCATTCCAAAATAAGCCTGAAATCGTCAGTGTAGTTCAAGAGAAACGTTGAAATGAATTCCACCTTGAAAACTGTTTTTTTAGACTCTTTACGCCAAACGACTATTATGAAAAATGACCTTTATTTCAATATGCTTCATGGCATATGGCCTTATGCCAAACGACATCAGGCCAAATGACTTACCACCAATTTTGAGAATGTACTCTATATCTAGGGAATACAGTAAACCGAGCGGTTTCGATCTTGGCAAGAAAAACGGCGGTAACGAATGTAATGTATGTAATTCGACGGTATCGGTTGTTCAAATCAATATAAGTTGGCGTGAGAGGCGTGTGTTCTAACCACTATATCAGGTCCGTCCCCTTACCACCCCACATTGTCACTGCTATAAGTGTATAAATAAACCAATTTTTGTGGAACTGTTGCTGAATAAAAATTTTCAAAACGGAAACGAATTCACTTGGCGTTTTATTTCCCGGTCCTTCTATCTTCAAGGTATAACAAAATTTACCATGAAATGTGTTGTTCTGTGATAAAAATTTCATCCCAATTTTCTACTAACAAATTTACAGCTTATCATACAGACATCATTTGGTTGACTTCTTATTTAACGCCTCAAACCTATAACCATTCGAACGACCAGCCGCATCGCAGTGAACGCTCGTCGCGAGTGGTAAATTGCACTCCTGACAAACGGAACTCTTCCATAAGGAGTCATCGGGTAGATCGGTCATAGTAAAAATCATGCAATAACGAGCAGCACGCTGAGTGACGCATGTTCGGTTCGCCAACGGCGGTAACTCAAAGAGCAGCGGGAGAATGTGAAGGAAGCAAAAAACAGAATGATGGTTTCCCTTTCGCGAGAGAGAAGCTCTTGCGTACGAAAAGAGAACTGCTACCTTGTAGTACTTCTCCATCTCCGACGATGGAGCAACACAGCGATTTTCGCTTCGTTGTGATGATACGCAACCTTGTTTTGAACTCACGGATCAAACGTGTGGATTTTTTTCAGTGAATTAAGTGTCCTTAACCCTTAAAGAACCAGAACAGACCTTTTATTTTTAATCGACTGGTGCTCAGAAACAAATAAGTTTAACGAAATGCGGGTTTCACTATGATCGATGGAATGACTTAGACTTCGTGCGAGTGGTGTTTTCAAACCGGAAGTTCAAGTCTGGACAAGTTTTTCTACCGGAAATAAGTGTTTCATAGTCACATATTTTACAACTTTAACAACGAAACCAATGTTTAACGATAAGTTTTAGCTATTTGTATACATTATGTAACGTATCAAGGCAAGAATACACTATTTGGTTTATTTTCTTGCATGGGATGAAAACCGAAACCTAGTTCCGGAAGTACTTTACGGGTAGGAGCCGAGGCCAAGCAGCACAAGTAAATTTGACCTGAAGCAACATTTACGGCTACTTGGAAATTTCTTACTATCTGGCTGGAGAATACCCAGAAAACTTTATTTATGGTAGCTCCCCGCAAACGCTTTCACAGTACATTTTATATGTGTTTCCTTCCCGTTTCCTCCCATTTGTTCGGGTTAGGAAACTCCCAAACCAAATTCACAATCAAAAACTATATTGGGCAAAGGCATTTCACAAGTATTTTCTCTACTTACGCATTAGGCGGCGTCCATTTATTACGTAACGCAAAAATTGGAAATTTGGCATGGCCTAGGCTAAATGGTAAAATTGACAATATTGAGAGTTAATGTCGTGTATTGGTTTTCTGAGATGATTTCATGACGTTCAAGTCGCATTGGGACAAATTTACATGTGTTGCTTGACCGCGGCACCAACCCGTAAAGAACTTCCGGAACCAGGTTTCGGCTTTCGTCCCATGCAAGAAAATAAACCAAATGATGTATTCTTGCCTTGGTCCGTTACTTAATGTTTAAAAAGGGCTAAAACCAAACGTTTGACAATTGTTTCGGTGTCAAAGTTGTAAAATATGTGACTAGGGAACACTTATTTCCGGTTGAAAAACATGTCCAGGTCTGAACTTCCGGTTTGAAAACCTCACACATCCCATCGATCATAGTGAAAACCACATTTCGTTAAACTTATTTGTTCCTTAGCACCAGTCGATTGAAAATAAAAGGTCTGTCCCGGGGCTTTGAGGGTTAAGTCAACTGCAAAAAGTCAACGTGTGCGCGGCCTACCACGATGCCGAAGGCCTCATCCAGGTTCTCTACTGAATATTATTTTTGCTTGTCGTTCTTCCGGCATTCGTACCACGTGACCAGCCCAACGCAGCCTGCCGTGTTTTATGAGCTTGACAATATCCACTACTTTATAATATAGAAGAGTGCATGGTGACGTCACGAAAAATTCTCCTTCTCTGTTCCTCGTTCACCACGCTCAATTGACTGTCCTGCTCTTTGACATTCACTGCTGGAATTGTTGACATTTTTTTATACGGAGTTTTGAGGTTATGTCAGAACGTGCAACGATCTGTACTACAACTCATGATTCATGCGACATTGTTTTGTTATTGTCCGGATCCCTACATTTGTTTTGTTATTGTGTTGACGGTAAGTCCAATCCTCGCTGTCCCCCTTTTGAAAGGCACGAATGCCTCTTCTGCGGCTAGATGCAGCTCAATTCCGATTATATATTGTCGCGCGCCCACCAAATCGGAACGCGCGTGTGGGACGCGCGACGTGTGACTCGTTCCCGACATAACTGTCATAATTGTAGGGGAGTGGTCCAAATCCGTAGTATCCAATCCGGAATTTAACGGTATACACCGGTCACTCAACTATCACGTCTAATCCCGCACGTAGCCGTCTACAATCCCCCTCCTCTGACAGATCGGAACAAGGTTTTCATAATGACAGGTAGGGTGTATTCAAAACCAAGGTACATTATATTCGAGGTATGTTATTTATTCAGTGTAGGTCCCTACACCCTTACCCTTCAATAATTAAATGATATTTAATAGCTTCCGTCAATATGTAATGTAATCCTTCAATCGACTAGACTCAGCTCTTGTCCTGTTTGAAGTCCTTTCGGCAACTTTCTCAGCAACAGATGGCAACTTATCAGCAGCCTGATGTGACGTCATATTCTTGCTAGTGCTGGGCTCAGCATACACCGATTCGTGCTCATGTTGGTCCTGAAATGTCGTTGGATCTATCGCGGTCTTCGGTATCTTCTTTAGATGAGCAGCACTTCTATTATACGATTTTCCCGATGATGATGAACGGATAGTTACATCTGTACCCTTCTTTTCTAAGACCGTAAACTCCTCTGATGCAAATTCCGTACTCAACTTGTTCTCCTTTCTCATCCGCTTGGCCAACACTGTATCTCCGACTTCAATTTCACTGGGCTTTGCATTTCGGCGATTATCTGCGTAGACTCTCCCTTTTTCTTTTTCCAGCATATCTCTATCCCTTACGTCTTCATTTACGTCATCAAATGCAGGAACGTTGGGAAGCTTCGAACGTAGTCGCCATCCAAACATAAGTTCAGAAGGCGCTTTTCCAGTTGTCGAATGTGCTGCCGAATGGTACATTAAAACATATTGTCGCAGCTCTTTGCGCCAATCGCGTCCGAGTTCTTGAGCTATTTTAAGGCGCTTTAGAATAGAGCGATTCTGCCGCTCAACCTCCCCATTCATTTGCGGCCAGTAGGGTATGGTACTCACCAATGAAATGCCGTATTCCCCGCAGAAAACACGGAACTCTTCTGAAGCAAATTGCGGACCGTTATCTGCTCGAAGAGATTCTGGGATACCGTATCGTGAAAATACTGCTAGCAGTTCTTGGATAGTAGATGCGGTTGAAATATCTCTCATTTCTACTACCTCTAAATACCTGCTGTAGTAATCAATGCAAACCAGCAGATACTCTCCTTCGGGCAGAGGACCCAGAAAATCTATGGCTATTTGTTCCCATGGGCGAGAAGGGAGCCTTTTCCGAGTCATTGGTTCTGGTGGATTCGGCGCAGACACGAGAGTGCAGCTTCGGCATGATTTCACGTACTGTTCCACATGTGCATCCATTTTTGACCACCATACATTGGCACGTAAGTGACCCTTCATAATGCGCATACCAGGGTGACCCTCATGTGCGAGCTGCAGTACTCTTTGCTGAAGTCTTTGAGGAATCACGATACGATCACCTCTTAATAGTACTCCGTCTACCCGGCTAAGCTCTCCAAAAATCATTTTGTATGGTAGTGATAACTGTTCAGACATCCCTGATTCCAGAGCTTGAAAAATCAGGCCAATAACCTCATCTGTATTACTGGCATTCTGGATTTCATGCCACTTCAACGCCACAGCTGTAGCAGCAGAGTTAACTATTTCACGAACCATCAGCTCTTCTGAATCATCGAATGCTTTTGGCTCAGATACGGACAATCTGGACAAAACATCAGCAATGTTCGAAGGACCAGTAGTATAGACAATCTTGTATTGGAATCCTTGTAAACGCAAGACCCACCGCTCAATGCGAGCACATGGGCGCGATGATGGTGTAAACAGAAAAGTTAGGGCCTTACAGTCTGTAATCAAATTGAACTCTTTTCCAATCAAATAATTCTGGAAGCGCTCGACACTCCACACCAGTGCTAACGCTTCTTTTTCAGTGTGGCAGTACCGTCTTTCCGTGTCTGTGAGCGATTTTGATGCGTAACAGATTACCCTTGACTGGCTTGTTTGCTTATCGGTTTGGATCAGCACGGCGCCAAGCGCATGAGGGCTTGCATCCGCAATTACAGCTGTACCATCCTCTGTTCTATAGAATCCTAGAGATTCAGCATTTGCTATATGGAATTTTATCTTGTTAAACGCATTTTCTTCTGCATCGCCCCAGTGGAACGCAACCCCTTTCTGTGTCAGTTTTCGTAACGGTTCGTCGATTTCTGCCAAATTGGGAATAAACTTTCCCATATAATTGGCTAAACCAAGAAAGCTTCTTACCTCGCTTTCGTTTGATGGTCTGCGAAAACTCATAACAGCGTCCCTTTTCGTGTCAGATGGTTGTAAGCCGTTAGAATTGATTTTCAACCCTAGGAATTCAAAGTCAGTCACCCTCATTTTACATTTGTCCCAGTTCAGAACAACTCCCTTATCTTTGAATCTGGTAAGAACCTAAAACCGGAACGCAAAAAAAAATAAAACAAAATTGTAATAAATCCAAGTTTTTTATTTTATTTTTGTTTTTCATTTGATTGTTTCTTTGTTCATACCTTCTCAAGACGCATATCATGCTCCTCCATTGTACTGCCTTCGACGCCTACATCATCGAGGTACCAATACGCACCCTCGCAATCTGCCAACATTTCGTCCATTGTACGCTGGAATATTTCCGGGGCTGAAACCAGCCCGAAAGGCAATCTTTTGAATCGGTATAAACCGCGATGTGTGATGAAGGTCGTTATATCCTTAGACTCATCATCAAGTTCCAGAAGAAAGAAAGCATCTTCACATCAAGCACGCTCCATATCTTGCCTTTTCCTATTTTCGTGATAATGTCATCAATTACAGGCATTGGATGGCGCTCACGGACTACCGCCTGATTTACACGCCTCAAATCCACACATAGACGAATGGTTCCGTTTGCTTTATTGGCGACAACTAGGGGTGATACCCAAGACGCCGGTCCGCTTTTTATCTCGATGATGTCTCTTGCTAGAAGCTCATCCAGCTTGGCGTTGACAGCACCTTCCAAAGGAATGGGAATTCGACGCACGGGTTGAAAAATCGGAACCGCTTCCGGATTCATAACGATGTGAACTTTGATTCCTGGAATTTTGGGATACGGTACAGGACATGTCGTTTCACTGTCAACAACTTGGTCAACTTCCACACCAATTTTCAGAATTCCAAGCTGCTTAGATGTCAGATCTCCGAGTAAGTTTCGTTGTCCATTCAATGTAACAAAGAATTCCGCATTGGTTGACCGTTTACCAACATCGACGAGTGCTTTAAACGTGCCCAAAATGTCCAAGGGTTTCTCGCTACCATAGGCTTTGAGTATTTTCTCACTACCCTTGACACATTCGGTTACGTGAACTTGTTGCCGCTTCAGTTCGTCCCAAGTCTTTGCTGTTATGAGATTGACGTCCGAACCTGAGTCAACTAACATTTCGACCGCAACTCCGCCGATTTTGCAATCGAATGCATTCGTGTTGTTACCGGCATGGAAAGTGTAATATACCTTTTTCTCTGGTTCATCTGCCACCGGCTCTTGTGGCGGGTCCAGGTTTTCAATCACTTGAACTTTCTTCACCGGTCCGGTCGAAGGTCGAGGACTTGGACGCTTTCGACATACCTTTTCGAAATGTCCACTGCTTTGACATCTACGACATGTTCTTCCTCTAGCGGGGCAGGTTGGACTCCTCGATGTATGCCCAACTAAACCGCAAGCGAAGCACCTGGTTGACATCTCTCTGTCGGTTTTGATCGGTCGTGTTAGAAAACGATTTTCAATACGATCAGGTTTGCGTTCGAATTTTGCTCTATCAGCTGCGTGTACCTTGTAAACTTCAGCAGGACGATCTCGATTTTCAGCAACACCCATCTCCTTCTCCTGGTTCCTGACACTTTCAAGTGATGCTCCCAACGCTTCTATGTCGGAAAGCGATTGATCCTTTTCGAGAATTCTGCGGCGCAACTCTTGAGATGCGCATCCTTCGACGATGACGTCGATCAACATCATCTCCTCGATGCTGGTTCTAACGTCGGCTGCATACTTTTCGAGTCCGCATTTCATTAGCTGTTGTCTCAATCGAAGTACGTAATGGGCGAAACGTTCGTTTGGCAGTTGTCTGATATTTCGTAGCTTATGGCGTTCCAGCACATCTTGCTTACGTGGCTTGAAGTACTGGTCCAAACGGTCGATTGCTACATCGTACCAAGGTTTCTGCACCACCACCAATGGAAACTCATCAGTTCCATCTAGAGTTCGAAACACCTTTTGGAGCTGCGGGCCACCAAAGTGTAACATTTCGCCCGCATAAGCTTTTGGTCCGTGATCTCATACGAATCGAAATAGTATTGCAAAGAACCTTTCCATTCTTGCCACTCCTTTGCAAGCTTCGAACCTTCAATTTGCTCACAACGGAACATAGGAATTGGGCGACTCTCGTCCATCTGCAAGCATAAACAAAAATCTCAAATTTATTCTTTTTGTTTTTTTATTTGTTTCTAATTTACATTTTTGTTCTCAACGACCACTTCTAATGTTCCAATGTGAGCAAAAATCGTAGCAAAAAGGCTCTATCGGATACGGATTGTCGGGTGATCTATTTTTTTTTTACCGAATACAGCAAATAATAATTATACCAGCTGCATAAGGTCAGCACCCTTATTATTGAATTGACTTAGGAAACAGAGCCTTTTAGATATTATAACAATACCTTCGCTTTAAAAAAATACATATATTTAATCTTAAGCCCTCGCGCATTAAGATTACTCACAAGCTCTAGGCCCTCGCGCACTAGAACAATCTACGATCTCGCTACTAGGCTTTCATCTTGTGCCCTCGCGCATTAAGATGTACTCATTCATATTCTAGGCCCTCGCGCTCTAGAATTATCCTAGGCCCTCGCGCACTAGGTATCTACTCATTTAGCGAAAATACTTTGATCGATTATCTTAAGCCCTCGTGCATCAAGATATGCATTGCATTTTCATTCAAATTCGCTCAATCTAGGCCCTCGCGCTCTAGAACAAACTCAGATCCACATCACTTAGGCCCCCGCGCACTAAGACACTTTCACTTTTAATATACCGATAAATTCTATGAGCACCATATATTTACTATTACATGCTGCTTTTTGTAATTGACCTTACGATATCGTCATTTTTCTTCTCGAATCTCTGACCAACAATTCAATAATTCCAATAAGACCACTATCGTCAATTCCAAGAGAAAAAAAAATTCCAACCACACTACGGCCATTTTTCTTTCTCCCCCAGAAGCTCGTCTTGCACCTTTCTTTTCTTTTTTTTTGATTGAGGGTAAAACGCCTTTCTTATATGGTTCCAATTCCACTTGGAAAAGAATTTACCTTTTGTCCGCCGTCGTCAGATGTAGGGGAGTGGTCCAAATCCGTAGTATCCAATCCGGAATTTAACGGTATACACCGGTCACTCAACTATCACGTCTTATCCCGCACGTAGCCGTCTACAATCCCCCTCCTCTGACAGATCGGAACAAGGTTTTCATAATGACAGGTAGGGTGTATTCAAAACCAAGGTACATTATATTCGAGGTATGTTATTTATTCAGTGTAGGTCCCTACAATAATGACATGTGTGGCGCAGCATTCTTACGATGTTTATGAACACAGCGCACTATTCAAATATTAGTCGCGACGCTTGGAGATTGAGAAAAAAATATATTAAAAAAAATGTTTGTCCTTTTTTCTGTCGGATCCATAATAGATATCGTCAGCAAAACCCAGGAGCATATGCGACCGGGTGACGATGGTATCGTGGTGACTATTACGATGCCGTTTACTTCAGTTGAGGAACGTAGGCCGTTTACGTGACAAATTGCAAAAAAAAAGTATTTTACAAATATCACACAAATGGCTTCAAAAAACGAAGTGTTCTAATTGGCTCGTTTTCCAATCATACGTCGATTGTATGTAATGTATCGCGTAACTTTTAAGTAGCTGCACATTAGTCATCTAATAAAATTATTCATGCCATCAGCAAAAATATGCACCTCAGAATTACACTGACCCATCTTACCCCTTCTTACTCAACTGTGGCTGATAATCAGTAATTCCTAACAAAATAGCTGAATTATCTGAAATGATTTTGTTTATTATTCATTAATTATCGATAGATCCAAACATGTTGAAGAACAATTTAGAAACTACTGTACAAAATAATTACTTATAACACATTGAACATTCATTATTATAGCGCATATAAATAAGCATTAACAATAACCTAAACTAGAAGTAACCTACATCCAACCCATCAAGCTCCTACATCGACTTTGGCGAACACTTCCAGTATGTGGTCAAAATTGTTGAAGTTGGGACGCCTTGGGGCCATTTGGGGTGCCAAGTACGGCTCCAACGGCACGTTACACTTGGCAATGGGCCGCAGGAAGTCGCCCAATTCCGGCTCCGGGTCTCGCTTTTCCTTCGCAACGTACGAACTCCTCAAAGGTTTCCTGGTGGTAGGGATCAGTACCGAATCGTTCACATTCACCGGAACCAATCCTTTAAAGACATTCTCATCGTGTTGGAAGTTGAGCTTCTTGGTGACCTGTGGGATGGGAAAAAAATAAAATAATATTCTACGGATAAGCGTTCTGATTATTTCAAATCATATGGAAAAATTCCTGCCGCCGCAGGAAACTCCTATTTCGTCTCTTTATTAACGGATAATCCAAACAAAATATCAGAAAATGCGCACCTACTTCTAGTGAATGTCTGCCTCTGATTTTGATTTCTTAACTGAACAATTGAATCAAATGATTGATGCGATATTCAAAAACCACCACTATGACTGAAGCAGTCCAAATTGAGGTAAAATAACTAACAAAATTGTTATCGGATCCAAATATTTTTTTTAAATATTTCAAATTAGAATACTCGTTGTTTGAATAGTAAAGAGGACGAACTGTTTAATTTTCTATCAGCTAATGACATATACGCAGAATAATATCAAACGGTTGAATCCAGCCGAGCACGTGAATTTTTTTTTCATAATTTCACCCATAATTTACCCATCTTTACCACGCGTATTGAGTTAATTAATTTAGAGGCTTTATAGATATTTGAATTAAAACAGACGAGTCTCTGAAAAGACACTTGCTACCAGTCATGTGTTAGAGAATATTCTGAAGCATGTTAACTTTCCTTTCAAAATAGCTGAAAACGATTAAATCACGACAACTTGCGATTCTCTTGTTGAAATATTTTCAATTTTACGGAGTAAACTTTAATATACAATATCTTTCGAAAGGTAGGTTTCAAATTCAAGAACTTACTTTCGTTAATAACGGTTTCAGACACACCGTACGGATTAAAACAGCTTCCTACCTGATCGCGGACGGAATTTCTTACTCTTCGGCGTTAGTTCCCCGATGCTGGTTGGTGGTTTCGTGTGCAAGGATTTAACCTTTTCGATCTCTTTGCGGACATTGAGAGCGCTGTGTAATTCCGGTTCCTTATATTTGTTGCCGGCAGAACCGGATGGTTTCGTTACCGATACGCTGCTACTGGATGGTTTGTCATTCAGCGATGAGCGCTTTGCTCCAACGGTAGGAATCTGTTTGGTGTTGGCGGTTTGGGAAGCTTTCATAACCTGTGCTTTACTGGTGGCCAGAGGGATTTCGACGTTCCGGAGGAAGAACTTCCTGTAGTTAGCTTTGGTGGGCTTGCTCATTTTGTTTCGCTTATCCTTTTTGGCGTATTTTGTGTATTTTAGCGACCAGTCGGCCAACAATTTGCTAGCTTGAAGTAATCGATGATAATTAGACAATGACACCTAATGATTTGGTAATGCGAGCTCACCTCTACAATGGGTTCCTTACAAAAATGTTGAATTTCTCATACAAAACCGTTACGGAGAAAAACGAATTAAACTTTTTGTACGTAGGTATGGTAGTTTGTAAAGTAGTTTACGAAGTAAAATGTCAACAAACATCTGGGTGATAAGCCATTTTACGAGACGTTCGAATGACGTTTTCTGGCGGGCCGCTCATTGTTGTTGTTCAAAAAAACTAGCATGATATCTGAATGGCGCTGGTCACATTTTTGTTGCCGATGACTTCCCCGTCTCTTTCAGCGCATGTTTCTGCCCGGTTTACATGTATTACAGGTAACGTAGATGAAAAATATCTTCCCTGCCTACTGATTTAAATTTTACATGCGAACATTAAAAACTGTGCTGCATTTCCACCAGCGCCATTATTGAATATGCTCCTTCCAAATGTAGCGCTAGAAGAAACGTAAATAAATCGGCCCGCCAGAAACTTTCAAAGCTGGTATACAAACGGAAACCATATGATTCTAAACGTCTCATAAAATGGCTTATTCAAACAAAGATTGGTTAGAAAATCGAGGCCATGTTCACTGTAAAATATTTCCACTCAGATTAATTAAGGGTCTGTCTCAATTGCGTTGTTAAAATTAGTCCGAACTTAAATTTGACAGTTCTCGCATACTCTGAGATAAAGCCCTAAAAGCCATTGGTAACCACGTGTGTAGCTCGTTGTTTCTGAGCAAATGAAAAAATAAGCACACAAACCAACATCACGGGCAGGTAGATAATGATCCTTTCATCCCCATAGCGTTGTTAAGTAACATGAAAATACATTCAAATGCTTAGAAACAACGAGCTACACACATGGTTACCAATGGCTTTTAGGGCGAGATCAGATGTTATGCGAGAGTTCGCAAATTAATTTCCCTCCGATTTCGATCTGTCAAAAATAAGTCTGCTCCAGAGTAGACTTATTTTTGACAGATTGAGAATTATTTTCGTTTGTTCGCTGTTATGGATATCGTTTTTAATTTTTGGTCCCGCTTCGGTGATTACCGATATGGACATCGGTATGTCCTTCCAGATGGCTTTCGGACGGCACATCAAGTGGGATATATTGCTGCTCAGTGAATGGGTATGTTTTTCTCCCGGTGAGCTGGCTAAACAGTGCATGTATGCCAACGGACAGTTCTGGTATCCAGAGGACCACCGGTTCCTGTGACAGTGTGCTATAGTAACAAAAGGCTCCTCTTCGCATACCACAGATCGGTATCAAGGAACTTCAATGCTTCCGTGCATGGTGTGGTAAGTTCGTTCCGTTCGTTTCAATCCGGGATGGTCACAAAAATGTGTTGTCCAAAACGAACCGTAGCAGGGCAGGTAGCGAGGCAATTTTTAGTGAATTGGTCACTATAGTTTCGACCTGTTAACTAAAAAGTAATTATTTGCAAATAAAAGTCACTAAAGCCACTTTTCCAGAAAAATAGTCACTTTAATCACTATTGTAGTGAATTAATGATAAAGAAAGTACAAACTGGTCTAGCTCCTCAAAACTCAAAACAGCAAACCAATAATGTTTCACAGATTTTCAAAGACATCAACATTGTTAAACTTGAAATTAAAAGGTAAAAATCTTTGGCTCTTCCTGGAAAAAATCAGGTAAATATTCCTCTGATATTTCCTGTCCAAAATTAAATGTATTGTCGGGCTTTTTGAGGAATTTTCGGAGGCAATCGGGATAAATTTGAAAACCACTTTCTGGTCGAGATTTTTTTAACGAGAACCGGGACGAACGTTTGAATATTGTTATATCTATTACATAAATTATGCTACAAAGTTCACAATAGATTCCTTTTTTTAATTTCGCCATAATATTCTAAAATGTATCTACGAACATTAAAAGATATCCGTCTACAATCACCATTGAAAATTTACCCTCCAATTGGTATTGGAGGTGTTAACACCTACATAAATATATTCAAAAATGCCCTAAGTAATTAGTTTTGCAACTCTACATTATTCAAAAAAATCATAAATAAACTTTTCCCCGGAAAATTTGTCAGAAACAAGAAATTCGCCAAAACAGGTTATCTGATTTCTGATTAAAAAACAATTTTTGACTCTCAATTCTTATTCCAGTCAAATAATTTAAAGAAATGTAAAACTTGAGATTATTCATGGAAATGTGTGATTATGGAGATCACGGATTCAAAGGGGCTGTCGGGCTTTTAGACGCTTTTCTAATTTCAGTCCGAAAAGTGTTTCATGAGGAACTAACAATGCAGTGCCTTATACTAACAGGTATTTCGCTGTGTAGGACTGAAATTCAAGCTAGAATCGTTGATGTGTTGGGGGAGGGGATAATATTTGGTAATCCTAAATTTTTGTACTCAATGCATTTTTCTTTGATCGCAGTACGCACTTGAAAAGAAATGTCAATTCAAATGGAGCTCGCTGTACAAAATTTCTTGACCATTTCTTGGGCAGAAATTTTTACTTTTCTTGAGCGGAACAGCATAAGCTAAGTATGCTTTTCCGCTCAAGAAAAGTAAAGAAATTCCTTGACTTAAAGGGTCAAGAAATTTCCTACAGAGAGCCCCCTTTGAAGTGACATTTCTTCTCAACTGCGTACTGCGATCAGAAAAAAGTGATTTTCTTGACCATTTCTTGGGAGAAATTTTCCACGCATCGAGATAGGCGATTCCTTTTCTTGTCAGTAGCAAACCGGCCTATACTTAGCTTTAAGCATGGCGCCGAAAAATTCTCGCGCCGACGATCTTGGAAAACGCTGTGAACAATGAAAAATAATCACGCAGCAGACACCAAAACGATTAGAAGTAGCTGCGACGATCTGCAAGCATTTTAAGAAGTTTTCAAGATCGCTAATAACTGAGGAAGTGCTCATTAAACACTAAGCTGAGAAGCAGGTATATCAGTGAGGACGTAATGTCAAGAAGACGGAGAAGAAGGGTCAGCAGCTGCAAACTTGTAGAGCAGAACATGAAAAGAAGTAAATTCAAGAATTAGAAACTCATCTTTAAATAACATTTTGATGATATTTTGTGTTAACTTGCCTGCACTAGCGTTGAAATTTTCTGAATCGGCGACGTTGTCGAATTGGACCAGACGAAAATTAAATTTGACAGTTCATTGATTGATTGGACGGGAAATAATTTCCGAACTGTCAAATTTAAGTTCGGACTAATTTTAATAACGCAATTGAGACAGACCCTAAGAGGGAAATAACCATCATCGTCCAAATTTTTCAAAACAGTTTTTTTTTTCCTCAAAATTGAAGCAATGTTCAAGAAAATCTATCATTGCGTTGCATATGCCATCTGTAATACATTTATAGATTTCCATGAGGATTTGTTTAAATTTGAGCGAAAAAAAGAGTGGCCAATGATTGCATGATGGATTCTTGAGTCCTAACAGTTAGGGGAAGGGGTTGGCAAAATGAACACCTTAAGGATATCATCTTGTTTTTGATAGAAAAACGAGGAATTTGCATGGTTCTATCACACAACATTACAATTAGGGGTGTTATCTATAGCAGCGACACGAATTCAGATTAAAATATCTAAATTTTTACATATTTCTATCGCTAACAAAAAACGATGCAAATGTTCATTTTACCTGCACTGTGTTGGTAAAATGAACAGCTGTTGGTGGTAAAATGAACATCATGCTAAAAAAAATATTTTTGAAAATTTTCGTTGCCTATCCAAAAATACATCCATTGATAATTGTAACCCATTCAAAACTAAATCTAAAGGTATTTGACATCATATCATAACAATATTCACCTTACTAAAAAACCTCAATACCTCCGAGCTAAAGTTACGTCAGTTCTAATTTGCAAACGTGGTTTTCTAAAATTTATGCTCTCTGCGATTTATGCTCTAAATCGTTCCGTGCGTGATAAAAATTCATTGAAATTTACTTGTTTTTAATTATGAATCGTGGTTTACGGCTAACCAGCCGTGTGGAAGTTTAACAACTACCAAAAAGCTAAAACATTTACATATACTTTGTGTTGAAATATCGCGGAACTATTCGCGAGGAGATCGCGATGATCAGATTCGATCAAAATAATAACAATCCAACATTGAAGGATTGATGACGTATGTCATGTTATTCCAATAATGCCCAAAACGAGATCCAACGGGAACTTGCATACGAGGTTGTATGCGGGCGCTATAAATGTTCTGCTGCAGATAGGTTCATAAATATTCTCACTTGAATTCAGTGTTGCGAGTAATGCTATTGGATTATCATGTGAATCATATTGAATTATAAACATTGGATTATTTACATCGCTATCGAACATTGACTACCAATAATGACCTGACAGACGAAATAAAGAATTTTTATCTACAAACCAAACCAAAACTGAGTTTAAGTTTTAACAGGTTATGGGCCCAGTAGTCAACTGAGCAAGATTTATTTTTCTTCAACGATCAAGTTTTTTTGAAGAAATCGAAAGATGTCTGTGAACGATGTCGAAGTCAAGGCAGGTGGTCAACCTGCAAACCAGCGACAGGAGGTTGAGAATCGGACCGAGAGAGGAGCCTTCGAACGGCAGCTGCCGTATACCGCCGTTGCTGTACGAGACCGTGCCCATATCTTCGATGGGTCGGAGAGGATGTTTGCGGCATGGAAGTGGAGGATGGAGCACCACCTCTCTATGATGGACCTCCTCCATACGTTGGTTCGTACTCCGTACGAAGAAGAATACGCCACTCCCGTGGCGGGTAATTCGGAAGCCCAAGAGGAAGTGAGAAAGGCAAAGCTGCGTAAGAGAATCAACGACGACATGAACGCTCTGGATGAAATTGTTATGTGGGTGAACAATGACGTCCTTAACAAGCTAATCGGAGTCTCATACGCAAAGGAGGCTATGGATCTATTGGTGAAAAACCTACCAAAAAGTTGGAACGGGCGTTATGATTGCCATGCGTGATCGATTGTTTTCGATCAAAAATAGAAAACATACTTCTATTTCGGCCTTGTTCGACGAGTACGAGACGATAATCCGGGAGCTAGATCGGATGGGTACTCGAATGGATCAATCGGAGAAGATGGCCGCTCTGATGATAGCCATACCGAAGCGATATCAGCACGTCAAGGGAGCATTGACCGTTTTGCCGTGCGATGAACTCTGCCAAGAAGCCGTTAGTGGAGATAAAACGAATGCTGTTGGATGCGGAGCAAAGCGAGACGATGGAGGTCGATGATGAGCCAGTGGTGCCAGACGTGGCGCTAAAAACGACCAGAAGAGTAATTGAGTGTTTTGGGTGTGGAAAGCCAGGACACTACAAAAATAAATGCCCGGCGTTAAAGAAGAAGAAGAAGCGGTTTGTTCATCACAAGGTCATGCGATGCTAGCAGGAGAAAAGAAGAAGGAATCTCGGAAGGGTATCGTTTGCTGTGGACTCTGGAGCTTCAAGCCACATGGTGAACGACGAAAAATTGTTACAGAGAGCGGTGAAGCTGGCAACACCGGTTACCATCAGCACAGCAAAGTCGGGGAAGACCCTACAGGCTGTGAAGAAAGGAAAGGTAACATTGAAATCGGTTGTTGGCTTGAACAAATAAAACGTATTGAATTGTACGATGTTCTTTTCATTCCCAATCTCGAAGAAAAACCTCCTTTCAGTCAGAAAGATTAATTCCATGGGGAAAAGGGTCACTTTTCAGGATAAAGAGGTTCGAATTGAAGATAAAGGCGAGGTTATCGCTGAGGGGAAGAATAAAAATGGTTTGGTATTGCGTTGATATGTTTTTGGAGCATACTGTCGACCAAGCAGCGTTGTTTAGTCAAAGGAAGGTAAGTCTAACCGATTGGCATAAACGGCTCGTCATCTTAGTTTTCGGGGCTTGAAAAACTGCTCAAAAACAATATGGTTGATGGAATAGATATTTCATCAAATGATTTAGTCAAACAGTATGAAGTTTGCGAGAGTTGTTTAGCAGCAAACAATCATGCAAGAAGTTTTCTTTCTATGCAATTACCCAGATCAAGTCGGCCACTTGAATTAGTGCATACAGATGTATGCGGGTATATGGAGCAATCCACCTACGATGGGTATCGGTAATTTCGTCACCTTTACCGATGATTTTACCCATTTCACTGTTGTTTATCTCATTAAAAGAAAAAAGTGACGTATTCGATCGTTTTAAAGAATACGAGGCAATGGCAACAGCTCACTTTTGGTTCAAAAAGTTGTCTAAAATTGCGTTGCGATAACGGTAGAGAATATCTTGGCAAAGATTTCCAAGACTACTGTAGGAATAAAGGTATCAGAATGATTTTTACCGTTCCTTATACTCCTCAGCAGAACGGAGTAAGTGAAAGGATAAATCGAACGCTAATGGAGAAGGTTCGAGCTTTACTCCATCAAAGTGAACTTTCGAAAGAAATGTGGGGAGAAGCATTGTTATGTGGCTGCTTACGTCACTAACAGGTCTCCGACAAATGCTCTTGTTGAACTCAAGACGCCTTTTGAAATGTGGAATGGCAGGAAACCAGACCTTAGTAATCTAAAGATGTTTGGTAGCCATGCTTACAAGCAAATTCCGAAAGAGAAACGTCACAAGCTTGATTCCGAAGACAAAACGATTGACATTCGTAGGTTATGCGAATAACGGATATCGGTTGTGGAATAAAAACAACCGAGTAATTGAAATATCCAGAAACGTTGTCTTTGATGAATCAATTGTTCGCAGTAATACAACAACCGAAGATGTTTCATCTACCAATTGTTTGTGAGGGAGCAGAAACACTGCGAAAATGAAGATAAGGAGGAAGAAATTTCAATCTGCAACGAAGATGAGAGCAAAACAAACAAAGATGATGAAGAAGAGGTGATTCGACTTCCTGAGCCTGAGGAAGAAGTGGAAGCAGAAGAAGTTGTAATAATCGAGACGTCTGATGAGGTTTTCGCGGATGCTGAGGAGGATGAGGGTATCGATGAGCAGCAATCAGAGCTAAGACGTGGTACACGGAAAAGAAAAGTTCCCCAAAGATTCCAACCGAGTTCTGCCAAGATAGCTTCTGCAACATTCGATGAAGATGCTCCAGAAATAGTAGCCGAATTGAAGAAACGGGAGGACTGGGAGAATTGGAAAATTGCCATCGATGAAGAATTAAATTCTCTTCATGAAAATAAAACCTGGACAGTGGTCAACTGTTTACCGAGGAACCAAAAAGCTATTCATTCGAAATGGGTTTTTTCGGTGAAAGACGATGGCCGCTATAAAGCACGGCTAGTTGCAAAAGGTTGCTCACAGAGACCTGGTTTTGATTATCAGGATACTTTTGCTCCAGTAGCCAGAATGGAAAGCGTTAGGACAATTTTGTCAGTCGCAAATAAGAATGGACTTTTGATTCATCAAATGGATGTTAAGACAGCTTTTCTTTATGGAGATTTAGAGGAAACGATCCTCATGAAGCTTCCAAACGATGAGATAGGTAATTCTCAAATCGTACGTCTACAGAAAAGTTTGTACGGTTTAAAACAAGCTAGTAGATCTTGGAACAAGAAATTCGATGACGAAATTAAAAAGCTGGGTTTTATTCCATTAAAGAGTGACTGTTGTGTGTATACGTCTCGAGCAAAAGATTTGATTTTGATTTTATATGTAGACGATATACTCATTCTTGGAAAACAGGAATCACAACTAAACTGGATAAAATCTGAACTTGGGAAGCTATTCCAAATGAAAGATTTAAAAGAAGTGAAACACTTTTTGGGTATGGACATAAACCGAGATTATCAGAACCAAATCATGGAAATATCTCAAGCAGGTTATGCAGAGAAAATCCTAAAAAGATTTGGAATGTCCGAATCAAAACCAGTTAGCACTCCACTAGATCCGAATGTACGATGGGTCAAGTCAAATGATGATGAATTAACATCACATCCATTCAAAGAATTGCTTGGCTGCTTGCAATATCTAGCATTAGTATCACGCCCTGATATCAGTGCTGCAGTAAATATCCTAAGCAAATACCAAGCTTCCCCTTCAAATGCACATTGGACAGGATTGAAACGCATTTTGCGTTATTTGCGAGGAACCATGAACACAAAAATCGTATTCAGCAATAGAGAACACTCAAACGTTTTATTGGGTTTTGCTGATGCCGATTTTGCCAACGACATCGATGATCGAAAATCAATTTCTGGAAATTCGTTTCTTGTTTTCGGCAATCTTGTGTCTTGGTCAACCAAAAGACAACAAACGGTTAGTTTGTCGTCAACAGAAGCTGAATTAATTTCACTCTGTCAAGCTGCTAAAGAAGGATTGTGGTTAACAAACCTTCTGAATGAACTGGGCATAGAAAGTTCTCCATTCATAATCATGGAAGACAACATTCCATGCATAAACTTCACTGAAGAACCTCGAAGTCACCAACGAATGAAACACCTTGATTTGAAGTTCATGTTCATCCGGGAACTCGTCAGGAGCAGGAAGCTAAAGATAGAATATATCTCGACGGTGGATCAACCAGCTGATGCATTCACCAAAGGACTTCCAGCTGCTCAACATAGGAAACTGCTGAACATCCTTAATGTCCGGATTGAGGGGAAATGTTGAAATATCGCGGAACTATTCGCGAGGAGATCGCGATGATCAGATTCGATCAAAATAATAACAATCCAACATTGAAGGATTGATGACGTATGTCATGTTATTCCAATAATGCCCAAACGAGATCCAACGGGAACTTGCATACGAGGTTGTATGCGGGCGCTATAAATGTTCTGCTGCAGATAGGTTCATAAATATTCTCACTTGAATTCAGTGTTGCGAGTAATGCTATTGGATTATCATGTGAATCATATTGAATTATAAACATTGGATTATTTACATCGCTATCGAACATTGACTACCAATAATGACCTGACAGACGAAATAAAGAATTTTTATCTACAAACCAAACCAAAACTGAGTTTAAGTTTTAACACTTTGCAATAAGATTAAATGGACAAATTGATGTGAAGTTTTGCGAAAAAATTACACGTCTTCTCAGTGAGAATCGAACTCACGACTCCCTGATCTCTAGCTAGGGCGCGTTACCACTACGCCATGAGAGGACTCATGAACGCAGAAGTTAACCAGAATTCGATTTCAGCTCAATAATCACGTGGTCCTTTTTCGCAAAGTGCACCTCTTTCGGATACTTATTTTACCGAGATTTCATCAATACAAAAATTTTACCGGGATCTCAGCGAACGCTACCGAGATTTGGTAAACGTTTACCAAGATTTCGGTAAAAACATGACATTGATATTTTTCTTCTTCGTGAGTCTCTCTCAGGTTGCATCTATAACCGAAGTATGCACTTCAACAGAAAAGTAATCGCCTATCTCGATGCATGGGAAATATCTTGCAAGAAATGCTCAAGAAAAGCATTTTTTTATCGCAGTACGCAGTTGAAAAGAAAAGTCAATTCAAATGGAGCTAGAAAATTTATTGACCATTTCTTGGGCAGAAATTTTTACTTTTCTTGACAAACCACAGACAAACAGACGTCACACTCTCATCATTGTCCATCGACCACCTTTTTAACGGTCGATTCAAAAATATGGTAGGTGGCCAATCCGCCACCCGCAGCGCTCGCATCGTTTTTGTTCGCGTTTGACGTTTGCACACTACCGCCATCTGTTGGCCCGTCGGCCAAATACAATAATTTTACCATTGGGCGCACATGTCCTCGTGACTATGATTTAGATCGAGATTTGTTCTAAGTGTTACGTCTGTTTGTCTGTGAGGCAACATTGCTGCACCTGGCGCGAAAGATAGCACGCACAAATCATGGCTACTATGTTTTACTGCATATATCCAGTGATGCCTGCAGAACAGTCCAATAATTATAGCCAAAGTTTTACAACTCATTCAAAAATCAATAACTAATTACTGAGGCATCCGATTTGAAAACGGTCTTCGGCAAAGTTGTAGCTGATGAATGTATCTCACAGTATCAACGTAGCTCTAATCCCCAAGAGCACAACTTTGAAGGGCTTGTGCAGTCTCAATTTTCATCCAAATGAGCTCAAATTTTGGGAGGACACTCAGAATTTGGTCTAGAATCGAATGAGCGGTGTGGAGCAAAAACGATTTTTGAACCACTCTAATACTTAGCTATAATTGGTACACCCACTCTAGGCTGTGAACCGTTTCACCAGTTCAACTATTAGTTAAAATTTGACATTTCGATAGTTATTTTCCCCTCAAATGGTTAAATTGAACATCGCAGTCGGCCCATTTGAGCTTTGATAGTCGAGTAGTTATTTCAGAACAAAGTTGACAGATGGTAGGTTATTCTCAAATTCACGGGAGCAAAAAATAACTTTCGAACTGTCAAGTTTAACCATGCTCCAGAGCAAGGTTATTTCTAACCGGAGCTGTCACATTTTAACTAAAAGTTAAACGAACTGGTGAAACGGTTCACAGCCCTAGTAAGCATTGTGATGATATTTTCTGGGCACCCTATGCATTCGAACCAATTTCTAAACAACTACCGAAATGTCAAAAACGGGGTTGTAAACAAAAGATAACAGTTACTGCTGTTCACGCCGCCGATACATTACCACCCACCACCCCCACATCAGCTGTGTTTTCACCGTAAAGTAATCGCGTTCAGTCTGTAGAGGCATCTATCCAATGTTCCATTATCTCCATTTTACATCATCGTTATCTTCGGGTAGAAAATGTTATCTCGCTAAATTTTGCAAGTGTACGGCTTAAATATTGGTGCTTGTCATTACGAAGAATTTCTCCGTGAACAATGAAGTGAAGTTGATCGAAAACGAATAGCTTAAAAACTTATGTAAGGAATAGTTTCTGTAAAAATGTGTGCATTATTAATAACTTTGGAAGATTAAGAATAGGGAGGTGGCAATTCAAACAGCCTAAGAAAGTCATTGTAGCTTCGACTTGAATGAATCCCAATTGGTTAACTTACAACGATTATTCATCAAAGAAATCTCGCGTAACAATTCAAAAGGGCCAATCCTCAGATCGTTGACTCTGAGAAAATTCGATTTGAATATTATTCACCACATTTTCAATTCCTATTTTTCAGAATTCAAATCAATCAATGTAATTTCTTGCTAGTTGAGTGACGATTTACTATTACTACACGCTAATAATTGATTTTATTCTGAAAACTGACAAAAATGTGGAAAAAATGATGAGTTTAAATGCTTGGCCCATTTTCGATTTTCATCAAGGCATGGGCCTTTTTTATTTGCCAAAATAGAATTTTATTAGCGTGCTTGGCCCAAGGCTAGGCCTTTTCGGTTTTCAATGAATGAGCAAGAGAGAGTCATTGGCCTCTCACCATGCTAAGGCCAATGACAGTTTGCGAAATTTTCCGATTGTAGGCCCTCTTGATGGAGCGAGAACCAATCATTGGCCTTTTCGAGCGGGGGCCAATGAATGATTTGGAAAAAAGCGGTTATTGGCCGTTTTGAAAACCGAGTTTATAACGGTAAGATTTATGATTATGTTGACAATGTTTGCACAGTTTGTGGGTGTTGGGAGATGCTATCGAATGGTATCAAAACCCGATTTGTTTACAATTTGATTATTGGCCCTTTAGAATTGTTACGCGAGAAATTGCGTCTTTTCGCTCTGGATTCCGATTTTTGAAAGAACAACGAAAATGCGTTTCACAACGGCAGCAGTAGCATTGATAGTCTTCATCGTGATATTCTCAATATTTGTGGCAAACGTAGCCAATCTGGTGGGAATCGACAACAAGCAATCGATTCAGATTGGTACGGCAAATACGTCACGATGCTATTCAATGTACTGGTGGGAAATCGCGGACAAACAAGCTGAGCAAACGACTGAACGCTGCCTACATCAAAGGGCAAGAGCGATGGAATGTCGGCGGCAAGCCGCTGAAGCTGGATGATGACCCTCGGCATGTGATGTGGTTCCTGCAGGTGAGTGAAGCTATTTACTATATGGATTGAATGCTGTTGAGTGTCTAAAGTACGAAGCTTAGAGAATTCTTGCCTGAGATAAAGACCGATCAAAAATCATAATGAGATCCAACAGAAACTAAGAAAAGTATAACATGTTTAGTGACAGGTCATTTTTTAGAGACTTGGTCTCTACCTTAATGCAAGCCTTAAAAATTTTATTTGTAATGGAAAGTCGCTTAAGTGTCTTTTTAGACCAATATAGTCTGTGATTTCACTATTTTCCTCCTCTTTGCAGCGAATTCGGATTCAAAATACCTAACCAGTAATTTTCCAAAATACTCTGTCAGGACCCCTTAGCAATTCATCCAGAAAACTACCAAGTCTTTTTCAAAAATTAGGTAGGGTGTTTTTCAGAGATCAGCACCAGTCATTGGCGTAGGAACAGGGGGAGCAGGTGGGTCTATCCCCCAGAATATCCAACAACCCCGAAAATTTTGGATGCTAATAAGTATATTAAAAAATCAAATGATTCTAACGTGAATCAAAATCTTCTCAATAAATTTACATGACTCATCGACAAAAAAAAACTCTTCAATAGTTACAGTTTTTTTTATTTTGTACAATATTCATGGGAAAACCTCGCTTCTTGTACACAGCATCAGCGTGGTAGTTGCGACTTCGGTGAATCGCGCAACAGCTAGTTCTTGTGTACGATGAGCGCAATTTTTTGACATTTGCAAAATATACCGTATAATATGTACTTGCTGAATAATGTCAAGACGCGGTTTTAAATGTGTTAGCAATGAAGGAGTTTATTCACTGCATAATCATTCCCCATGGTTTTTTGGAAGACGTTGACTGAAAAGTTGCAATATTAGAGAACACTCGGAAATCTCGTGGAATGCCTATGTAAAGCTAGTTCAATACATAAAAATGGGGTATAGGTCTATCCACATAAAAAAGACCCTAAATACGTTATTGAAGGATTCCGTTTGATTTCTCCCGAAGAGTTATCCGACTTTCTCAAAAACAAATAACGAGCGGTGGAAATTCTACAGAGCAGAAATGCAATTGCTGTCCTATAATGTAAGAACTAACATTGGAAATGTTGCAGTTATAATGTTGTCGAATCATTTCAACTAACATAACTGAACAGAAGAAAATTGAAGTGAAAAGAATAACATTTTCTTTGTTTACATGTTACTTATGTTATTGTTCATTGGGAAGCCTTAACAAGTGTTAAAGCTAATAGAAATCGTGAATATAACTGTTTGTTCTTGAATTTATTGTTCAAAACGGTAAACTTTTCACTTGCCCCACTTTTGGGGTGAAGTGAAAAGTAAGAAGACATTTTTCAAAAACTTTTTCTGTATTTTTTTTCCATTTTTCATAAAAATCAATTTCAGCATGAAGCTGCATATGGTGGGAGTCAAGCTAAAAAATATACACAACCTCATTTGTTTCAATTTAAAGTCTCTAGAATTGGAAGAATCTCAACTATGCGAATTCCATTACCCACTTGCCCCACGGTACCTTATAGCAAAAATTTAGAAACTAGCTTGTTTGGATTATTTTTGTTTTCTTGGCTCCTGTATGGTATTTTTTCTTTCAAGCATAAGGTCTCTTAAGTTCTCATTTGAAAGGCACTCGGTCGCTACCAGCCCTGCAACCAATACATGGCTGGTATCAGGTCTCTTTTAAGAGACTGTCACTTTTTCAATGCCAGTCTCTAAAAGTTTTTTTTTTTAACCAAAATGGTCTCTAAAGGCACTATTTTCACTTTCTCCATATAGTGAATCCTGGGGCAAAATAGTAAAGGCTCCAACGAAACCTTCAGAGACTCTGAATTTTTATAGAGGACAAAGGGCGATCTCTGGCGATTTTTCTTTGTAAAAGTAAGTTTTCCCTATGTAAATCCATGCAACTTTGAACGGCTGGCGCTAAAATATAGTTTCTCCGATCGAGCTGAAATTTTGTACAGTTGTAATGGACCTAAATGCAATCCAAAAAGTGTACTGGAGTGAGAATCTAAATTTTCATATAACCGGGTCCCAGGCTATTGTCCACATGATCACTGATCTTTCTTTCTCAAGATGCTACTCAAGAACTACCTTTAGAGATTTTTCCACATATCATTCCATCGATTTTTACAACTTTAGTAGATTTTCCAAAAAATCATAGTTCTTTAATGAAATCCTCAAAGACTTATTCTAGAGTTATGAGTCTCGATTATCGCTGATTACCCGCAAAGTCGTTTAGACCGCTCAGAATTTGGAGCGGATGAACATTAAGTACTACCTACCTCGCACTCTGTTTATTTTCGTTTCGTTTATTGGTTAAAATTCAAACTTTGTGAGTTTGTGTTAGGTAAACGTACCTATTATAATTAATTTTTCCATCATTGGGCTCGGAATGCCTGTTGATGCAGACAACAAACAGTAAGTTCTGATGAATGCTCTGAAATTTTAAGGAACCCTTGATAAATTCCTCCAAGATCCCATAGAACTTCTGCACTGTTGCGGAAGTCTTGAAGATTTCTGATAAACTGCTAAAATAATTATTGAAAACAGAAATTCTCCAGAGGTCTGTGAAGAATGATCTGAGGGATAACGTACTGGTATTAAACCTAAAATCAACTTTCGAAGTATAAATGAAGACTTTACTTGGAAGTTTATTCGAAATACGTTCGAAACAACTATAAGAATTATCCTTGTTGCAATTCTGATGAAATTTCAAAATAAGTTTCTGGACGAACTTGATGAATAATCGATTTATTGCGGAGTCCTAGAAGAGTACTTGATAATTTTCCCTGATTAATCCCAGGAGAATTTTTCGGAGCAATTCCTGGAGAAAACTATGGATGAATTTAAGAAATTCATGCCTGAAGAATACATGGAAATCGACGTAAAAATTCACTCTAGAACGTTTCCTCGAAATTATCCAAATGTATTTGTTAAAAACTCCAGAATAAATCATGTGTATTTTATTGCAAAAAATCTTGTATGAATCTTTGGAAGATCTCTCACTGGAGAAATCGCGGATTCAAAGGAAATATATGTAGTGGAATACTGGGAGGTCCCTGGGAAAAATTTCAGAGTAATTACTGTGAAAATTACAGGAGCTATAGTGTTGAAGTACTCAAGGATTTCTGAAAAAAAAATTCCTTGACTTATTTCGGGAGAATTGTTGGAAGTAACTTGAAATTTTTTTAAGGAATCTCTGGAGAGTTACTGAGAGTATTCCGGAGAAAAGTTGTGAATAGTTCATAAGAGTTATGGATTTGTATCAAGATTTTCACAACCAGATTATGGCTAGAATAAGGAAAAAGTGATTCAAAAGACCATTGTGGTCAACAGAGATTTCAGATAACTTCGATTTAAAATAGAGACTTCTTAAGAGACTTGCGTGAAAATAGTGACCACTATAATGAGACCTACTACCTACCAGCACTTGAATAATTAATAGACTGATTTGTTGTTTGCTTCCAGATCTCCGACATCCACATCAGTCTGTACAAGGATCCAAGTCGGGTGCCCATTTGATTGAGTTCTGCAACCGAACGGTGGACTTATCCGCCATCGGTAGTGTTGGCCTCAGGCGATTTGACGGACGCAAAAACGGCAATTTCCTTGGATCGAAGCAGCACGAACAGGAATGGCGATGGTACAGGGATGTCCTGAAGATACGAACGTCCTCAGCAAAACACCTGGCTGATATCCGAGGGAACCATGATAATTCAATGTCCTGCATTGCAAACCAAACAGGACCTTTTTACCAACTATTCGCACAAGGAAGAACCATCCTCGATCGTATTTGCATCAGGTGGCAAAGGACGGTGAACGGTACAGCTTCATTGCAGTGGATGCCTGCTTGGATCCGGTCCAAAGCGGCCTTTCAATTTCGTGGGAATGCTTTCCATGAACGAAACGCAACACATTATAGCTTGGCGGAGAAATCTCGAGCTATGGATACGAACTACACTATCTGGTTCGGTATTATCCAACGTCTTGTATTCTAACGCCAGGTTTGGGAACCAGCGGCATTAGGAATTAATTGGGAAGTATCAGGAAGGATACGCATACTTATGTGGCCACTTCACAAATTGGGAGGTGCAGTTCCCCACATGTACACCATGCAGAACGAAGGTTTCTTGAGTTGGAACTGGGAGACTGGATGAAGAATCGGATGTACCGTTTTGGCTGCCTTTGACCATGGCCAGTTCACCTTCGTCGACCTGCAGCACAATAATTGGCCTGTAGTTCATAACAAATCCAAAGAATGCTCTTTTCAATATACCCGGCAAGAGGATTCCAGACTACAGCTGAATCAACCCACATTCGCTTGTTGGCATTTCGCGGCCAAAATTACCGAGTGCCAGGTTAAGGTAGACCATGGCGAATGGATCGATTGTACACGGGTCAGTAGGGAGCTTTTCGTGGTTCCCTGGTTACCAGAAAAGTATGAACGAGGCTTGCACAAAATCTCAGCCTTCATTCGCGATGAAGAAGGCAGACATCGGTGGTCGAACAGGAATTTACGTTGGATGGATCGAGGCGGCAGTTCAGCACCTTGGCACGGTTTGTGCTGATGTACGATACGAACAAAATTTTCCAAGCATTCTACAGCATGGCGTTGATCACCTGCCTGGTTCCACTGTGCGTTTTCCGAATCTGGCATATGCTCGTTAGAAGTGAGTATCGAACAATGTCCATTAAAGGTTGTGTCATCATGGGTCTCTAAAGTGTTTCTTTGAAAAAAAAAGGTTTTTAAAGTCACTTGTCTCCCGTGAATGAGATGTTGCTTCTAGAGGCTTCAAAGAAACCTACAGACACTCCAGCTCTTAGGTTTTTTGGGATTTATTCATAAAATTTCTCGAAAAAATGCTTTAACAATTCTTAAATGATTTATTCTGTTATATTTTCAAGAATTCTTCCTGGATCACTTCAAAAATGCTTCTAGAAATTACTTCGACAATTCAACCAGGAATTCGCACAGAAATTCCTGCGACGATTATGTAAGAGATCTAGAGAAGTTCTTTCAAATTTTATCCTGATTTTTTTTTACATTCCAATGTTAATACCTCCAGTGATGTCCACCGGGATTACTCAGAAAATTTGTTCAAGGACTGGCCCAAGATATTCGCGAATGATTTTTCTACCAAATCATCCACCGATTTATTCAGTTGTAACTAAAGGAGATCTCCCAAAGATTTTTACAGTTTTTCCGCAAGGGTTTATTCCACAGTTTTTAAGATTTTTTCCTGAACCTCCCAAAAGTATTTCGCCAGGAATTACAAGGACGAATTTTTCAGTCATTCTTCCAGACATTTTATATGGATTTCTCCATGTTGTCAGTTTCTTCCAGGAATTGGTACAAAAATTCCTTCAGGGATTCTTCCAGGAAATCTATTCAGAACTTTTTTAGGAATTGCTCAATAAATCAAACTTGCTGTAGTGTTACCAATTATTCTAGTTATTGCTATGATCGCAATTTTTTTAGGGGTTCCATCCTAGGTTTTTAATGAATTCCTTGACAATTCCTTAAAAAAAATTGACCTTCGGGCGTCGTGCTGTTGTACTTTGTATAACATTTCACAACAAAGATATCTATCGACAATAAACCAAAACGTATTCCTCAAGAATCTCCTTAAGAACAACATGGGGTCTTTGGTGAAGTTGTTTTTGACATGGAGCGCTATCTGTTGGTACCTGATTAAATTTGTAATTTGATCGCTACGTGGCATTAGTGAGCATAAGACTTTTACTTTTGTTTTGCTGATATCTCAGGCAGCGTAAGTGGACATGAAATTTTTGTTTTGCGGATATTTCAGGATCCTGACCACTTAGAAAGATGGCGTCTTAGGCAAAGTTGTTCAGTAGCTTAAGGGCTATCATTATTTTAGTCAGTCTCCAATAAATAAAGATATCTTTTGAGATACTGAACAACTCTGAAGAAAACGCTCGGAAGTGATCGGAATGCTGAGATGATTGCTATTGGCTTACTGAACAAGTTTGTTGAAGCCGCCATTTCTATAATTGGTCAGGATTATGAGATATTCGCAAAACAAAAGTTTCATGCGCATTAGCGCTGCCTGGTGGAAAAATCTCGAATCTTTTGGCTTGAATAATCATAACCCATGGATTATTAAACAACTTTGCTGAAGACGCCATCATTCTAAGTGTTCAGGCTCCTGAGATGTCTGAAAGTGTTCCATGCTTAATGGCGCTGACTGGCTAAATTTTTAATCAACTGCCTCTAACAATGATAGTGCTTGAGCTACTGAAAGTTTTTTTTTCGAAGACGCCATCTTTCTAAGTGGTCAGATTCCTGAGATGTCCGCAAAACAGTTTCGTGCAAACTAGCGCCTGGTGGAAAATTTTCGAATTGTTTGTCTCAAATAATGATGGCTCTTGAGTTACTGACCAACATTGCCGAAAACGCCATATTTCTAAGTGGTCAGGCTCCTGAGATATTTGCAAAACAATTTTTTCACGCACACTTGCAAAACTGAATAATCACCGCATTCAGTCCTTGATCTCCTAAACAACTTTGTCGAAGATGGTTTTTCTATATTTAATCAAGATCGCGAGGTATTTCATGTTGAATATGGAAAATCAAGGGTGTTATATAAAGTGCGCAATACAAAAATTCGCGCGACTATCGAAACATTAATAGGCATATTTCTGTAGGAATCCTTAGAGCAATCTCTATAACTTTAAATAAATCCCAAACGCCAATTTTAGAGAAAATCCCAAGAAATCTCTGGAAAAAAAACCTGGAATTTTTTTATTCTGGAAAGTGTTCTGAACGAAAACAAAATCCTAAAGAAATCGTTGCAATAATCTCTGGATAAATTTCTAAAAAAACAGGACTCGTCAATTTTATGAAAAAAAAAATGGTGGCATCTTAAACGAAATTATTGGAGGAATAACTTAGAATCTCAGTCTTCTAAGATCATCTTTCTAATCTGAGATTTAAACAAGCATGCTTTGAATTCATCTCAATTCGTAGGATCGTTTTGAATCCTGCTTTTTTCCAATCTCAGTGAGCGGGATTTGTTCTGGGATTCAATCCCAGGATGAAATCCTTATGAATCATTTGTCATTTACTTTCAGCTAAAGCGAGAGTATCAGAACGGTTGAAAAAAGAATGTATGATTTTTCTCTAGTGGTTAACGATAATTGTTTCATTTTTGTTTTGTTTTTCTGCTAAAGAAAGTATATAGGTAAACGAACTGTCCAGAAGCGATATCCTCTTGTTAACCAATGATAGTTAGAAGTATTGCCAGAGAATTTGTATTAAAATTTCTAAAAATAACTTGAAATACTGGACTGTCACTTTTCCCCATTTTAGGGTGCTGAAGTAGCACAATTGTGCTGTACATATTTTTAATGTGGCAATGTGCGGTCGGCGTTTAATCAAGTATATTTTCGTAGTCGAAGAAATATATTAACAGAAATTAAATCTAAAAATGAAAAAAACATCTTCCCGAAAGATTTACCCCAGTATATATAGCAATAATGTTGCACACGCCAATAGTGTGTTCTAGTATTTTTGATAATTAGGGATAATTTATACGCAAACTCTCCTCTCCCCGTAGAAAGATTTGTATTTGTAGGAAAACTAAATGAATATCAAATGGCGCATATGGAGTTCTAAACAATCCTCCCCTATAATCTCCTATGAGAAGGATCAAGTCTAAACATTTGATTTGAAGATATGATGTAAAGGAATTTGATTAAAGCTTTGAATAATAATATTATTTTCACGCACATTTTATTTATTTATAATTAATAATCATTCATAACTAAATTTATAAATTTGCGAAAGCTTGTGGGGATGTAATCCTTGTTTGCTTCAGGCAAAGTCTTCATAGGGTTAGGCTCGTGTGATTATCTCCTGCACCACAAATTCTAAACTTAAACTCCGTGAGCATTTTCGGGTAGACAAAGGGAACAGTATCCACTGAAATAGAACGATTTAAAGTGAGTTGACGTGTGTGTGATGATCACGACAGACACAAAATACTTCACCAAACTGATACAAATACCGATAGGAATTCCCGCAGGTACAGCTACGTGAATAAAGATAAAAATGTGTGAAGATCCTTTGAGGACAAATATATCAACAGCATTCGGGTGTGCTGTCAAAGACAATTTTCACTCATGTTATGCAAGGATAACTCGATTTTTTCTAATAAGATTCATCAATCAAGGATTGAATCCTGGGATTCAATCCTCTCGTACAAGACGCATGATTCAGTGCATGCCTAGATTAGAATATATCGAGCGCACGCAATCGATCTTGATCTGTGCGTTTTAAATCTCAGCAGCTCTTGGAGTGAGATTTTTTGAAGACTGACTTAGAAAGTCCGTAAAAGAATCATAAAATGAATTCCGAAAAAATCTTCGAAATACAATCTGAAGCAAATTTTGAGCAAACACCTACCGTTTTGATTCATATTACGGACAGCTTCAAATTCCGGACACTCTCGTTTGTATGAGAAACATTTCACACGAAATGTTTCAATTTTCGCCATCCAAAAGTTCTCATTTTCGAGGCTCGTTTTATTAGGTTTTTTCCATAAATATCATTGCAAATTTATAATGCCCAACTACCTTAGACGTCTCTTAAGTGGTTGAACGATTTCAATTGATGATTTGACTGTTCCATTAATGATTATCATGAGCTGTCCGTAATTCGAATCAAAGCGTCCGGAATATGAGGCAAAAGTGAGGGAGCGTCCGGAATAAGAATCATGAAAAGGTCACACGTTTTGATTTATTTAAAATTATTCAAGTTGTGGACGCGTATTCTTTACCCACCATCCGAAAGTTAAGGGCTTCCGACGCTCGATAACGCTAAAAAATCATACAGAATGATTTATTTTGTATGGTCCAAGCTGGGTTATACTTCACTGAGGCCTTAAGTGTCCGTAATATGAATCAAAACGGTAAATCAATTTGATAAAATTTCTGGAGAAAATCTATATAAATAAAAATGGATGTGATTGGACTTACATGATTCTTTCACTGTTGAATTCGTCCAGAGCTCCGACGTGTTTGTGCGAAAAAAAAGTTTAGTAAAGCCTTCGGGATAGTGGGGAAAACCTAAGACAAGACCGGACAGGTCGAAGTACATAAATGAAACCAATTGCCTGTCAAAAAGACCACTTCTCATTGGTCGTTTTGGCAAAGGCCTACTTTCACATCGTTGAGTTTGATTGCAACAGGGCATTTTGTTGCTAGCCCGGCTGTGTTGCTAGTTCATCGGTTAGAGTTTTCATCGAAAATTTGGAAATTTTCAATAAAATCTTTTTATTTCAAATCTATTGTATATTTCGATGTAAAGTTCAAAGCATGTACTCCTACAATGTTAAAAATACATCAAAAATGCCTAATTGAGACCAATATAACAAAAATTGTGTCAATTGCTCTCTAAAATAGTCGTCCGGTCTTGAATTAAAACCTGATTTGTTTTTTAAATAGAGCATCCTCTATTGCACTAAATGAATGAATCGTACAAGAAACAACCAAATTATGAGCCATTATATTTGAATTGGTTTACAAGATTTGCTTAAAAATGATACTGGTACACTGGCTTTTTGTATCGTCAAGGTTATCGACGTGAAACACAACGGGGCAGTCTTTAGTTGAGCTGTCACTCCTGTCCTAGGGGAAAACGGGGGAGATACTATCTGTATTTTCTAACACGGGACTTGCATGGCGTTTTATTCAACAGCCTACTGATGGCAGAGACGAAGTTTGCCGGGACCTGAGAGGGAGGCCACCGATACACACACAAAATATGGCAGAAAGTTTTTTCAAACTACAAGAAAATTTCAGCTTGCCAACGACAATCAAGTCAGACTTGATGAGAATCGCTAGTTTTCTTTTGTTGTGTACTTTCGATCTTTGCGGATAAACATGGAAAAAGGGCCAAAGTTTTCTAGGCATTTCAATATGGAAAAAGTAAAATTAAGCGTTTTTGAATACTTTATATTCAATCAGAATAAGAGGTGCTATCGTGACATTAATTTTGAATAAGCATGAATAGTTGATGATATCGAAAAATATGTTTTCATCAGTTACGCGCTTTTAATATGTTTGTCCATTGTTTAAGAGCCGGGCTCACAGTGACAGTTCGTGACAGCAGAATCTCGGCTCACTTCTTCTTCTTTCTGGCGTTACATCCTCACTGGGACAGAGCCTGCTTCTCAGCTTAGTGTTCTTATGAGCACTTCCACAGTTATTAACTGACAGCTTACTATGCCAATGACCATTTTTGCATGTGTATATCGTGTGGCAGGTACGAAGATACTCTATGCCCTGGGAAGTCGAGAAAATTTCCAACCCGGAAAGATCCTCGACCGGTGGGATTCGAACCCACGACCCTCAGCTTGGTCTTGCTGAATAGATCTCGGCTCACTATGACGTACATAAATTTCGTATCGGTTTCTCCCTCCCAGGCCGGGACCACTAGTTATGTAATAACTTGTAACATCACAAGAGTTTCAAACAAAAAAAACTTATGAATACCGTTGTGCGGGGTGACATTGGTCCATAATAGTGACTTTGTGCCACTATTTTCACAGCAAATCAATTCCAAAATAATAAAAAATATGTACCAAGCTTCAAGACTACGTTATAAATATCACCTAGATTATCATAGAATTGTTTTAGGTTCATACTAACCATCAGATGCATCGAAAAGGGCGGTCATAGTTACCCCTAAGCCTAATGTCACCCCGCTCGACGGTATCGTTAGTGAAATGCCTGGACGGATTATCTGAAAAGCAAAGCATTATGAAATTCTTTTCTCCTGTTTCCGTTTGGTTTCATCGTGTTCTTGATTGCTGATTGGTCTCTTTTTCATCACGTTTTCGTTCCTGCTAGGTCTCTTTTTCATGCATGAGTTATTTATAGTTCCTATTTTTAAGACACATAGTTTAGATGTCTTAATTTTTTTTATTCTTCAAGGAGATTACCTATTAACTCAAGAGCGGTCGCGCATTCAACCATTGCCGACACCACCCCGCTCGAGCTGTGTATGAAAAGCGAACTTTTTTCAGGGTGCGTGTACTCAGTACACGCATGCGACCGATCTTGGGTTAAACACTTCAAGGATTATTCCAAAAATCGTTATCTGAAGGAATTTCGGTGATCTAAGTGAAAACCTTCGATTCTTGGGCTAGCTGTTCGTGCTTATTCTGAAAAGAAAAATCAGAAGATATACTCGCAAGAATTTCTGAAAGAAATTCTAAAAGAATTCTCATAGATTCACATCTTTAAAAGAGCTTCTGGAAAAAAATCCTTGGATTAATAAAATCCATAAAATATTCACGGAAGAATCCTATAAAAAAATCCAGGATCTTCGTGAATAAACTTTTGATGTCTCTCTTAACCAACCCCTACCCTCTGGATGCAATTCCTGATGACTACTTTCATGACTGTACTTACAATAACCTGAACTATTTCTAGGTGGCACCGTCACTCGGCCTCGCATTCGCAGCTACTGTTGTCGCGGCTGGATCCGCAAGATGTGGATTCTCTCAACCGTCGATCGATTGGTGTTCCCGCTGATAGGGTACTGTCTGTTCGTGACCTGCGGACCGTGGTCGTTTGGCGAAGTAATCGACGGTCACATAGGAGTCGTCTTCGTTTGGGGCATATTCGTCAACGGGACGTTCCTGCCGGGCACCTTGACCTACTTTTATGGATTCTTCCAATTGATGTTCTGCCAGTTCCCGCTCATAATCATCTACGCCAACAATGCACACAGAAGGTTTGATAATCAGACCTGATCTTATCATTATCGATACTAATACATCGATTTTCTATTCCCCATTGCAGATTATACCGAGGACCGGCCAGTGCAGAAAAGAAACTCGGATTCCTGGCCGCCACCTGGCAAAATTTGCCGTTCCTGCTGATTATGCTCGTGGAGTTGCTGTTGGCACTCATCTTTTGGAACGCTTACGGAACGTTGGCCTTCATCATCACGCCCCTGCGCACGTGGTCCATCGTGCTGAACCTGATTCTGTGGTATCAGTCGAAAAATCTACCCGAAAAGAGTCTTCGCTCGGCGGCCGCCTTGTGGGCTGCATCGCCCGAATCCAAAACCTCCCAGCTTTCGCAATAGGGCCTTTCCCATTGTTCGCACCTGTCGAATAAGATGTAACAACATTTTGTGTAGGAATTGACTTTCAATCACAGTAGAAGCACTTTTTTGCATACAACGTATTGAGCTAATAGATTTCGATACCAAAATCATATAACAAATTTAGTGCCCTAAAACAACCTTTACTGTCGAATAAGATGTAACAACATTTTGTGTAGGAATTGACTTTCAATCACAGTAGAAGCACTTTTTTGCATACAACGTATTGAGCTAATAGATTTCGATACCAAAATCATATAACAAATTTAGTGCCTAAAACAACCTTTACTTTTAAAATGTTTGCTTTCGTGTGGTTCGAAGTAAAAGACCATTGACTGAATCGTGTAGACATAGTTTAATTTGTTAGAACTTTCATAAATTGGTTTCAATTCCTGTATTATTTATTTTCTAGAGAGTGTTTTGATATTACAGACGAAAAAGTTATTTATTCAATTTCTATAGATCTAGATTACTACCAATGAGTAGTTGCAATGTTCTAATTGAAAGTGCATCTATGCAATTTATACTACAACACCACCGACAATGCGGAGTATAACTACTCTTATCAACAGATGATATTCTCTTAAGGCTATTAATTACCGGTATTGACTGTTATGCATAAATTTAATATATGTGTATTATGTGATAATAAGGTTAACAATTCAAACGTTTCTTCTACTTCTTTTATAATCATATTATGTACCCGACTGTTACAGAATCAATTTTTCTTTGCAAAAGTACATTATTTATTTATCTACTTGGCTTACATCAATTATCTTGATAAAACCTCGCCAACAACATTTCGCCAGTTCACTCGTCATGGCCGCTTCTCTCCATGCTCGACTGCGACCCACGCTCTCCAGGTCCTGGTGCACCTGGTCAATTCACCTAGCTCGCTGCTCCCCACGCCCTTCTTGATCTGACGTAGCCAACACCGTCTTTACAGTGTTGTTGTCCGGCATTCTTGCAACATACCCCAAGAGCTTGCAAGTCCTCCTCGAGCCTAGTCCACGTCTCATGCCCTAGAGATCTACCGGTCTTATGAGCGTTTTGTACATCGTCCATTTGGTGGCGGGGGTGAATCTTTCTTGACCGCAGTTTCTTCTGGAGGCACGATTTCCGCTGATGATGCGCCTTCGTATTTCCCGACTAACATTGTTGTCAGCCGTCAACAAGATCCGAGGTAGACGAACGCTACTCTCGATCTTGTTGACTAGCATGTGTAGTGCTGTAATCGTAGATTTCCACTTTGGTAACGAATAGGTATTTGGAAAGAGGCATTGCTTCCATAAATTTGAATTTATGAACTCACCTAAGACCTTTTCCATTATTTTAGCATCACTAACGACAGACTCATCGGTCTGTAAGCTTTGGGATGGTTTTGTCTTTTTTTCCCGCCTTCGGGATAAAGGCAACTCGAACTTGACGCCAGTCATCTGGAATATGTCCTAAGACAAACTGGCCTTAAAAATCTCTATAATGGAGGAATAAGCGTTTGCTCCTCTTTCTGGATAAGCGCTGGAAAATTCCATCCATGCCAGCAGATTTAAATGGCTCAAAGATTCACTGCCCTTTCCACCCTTGCTCGCGTAGGCTTCTTTGGCAACCTTCAATGCGTCTCTTTTGGGACTTGAGTCCCATGACAGAGCTCTTGTTGACCAAGACGCCATGTCTGCCGCATTAGCGTTCACGCTCGCTTCAGGGATTGAATCAGGGAAGTGAGTCCTCAGCATTTCACTCAGTGTTTCTGTGGGATCCACAGTGAGCGAACCGTCAGTCTTGCGGAGAGTTCCCAGACCATTGGAGTGGTCTTTCGATAGACTTTTATTAAGTCTGGCAGCTACGGGAGTATTCTCAATGCTTGCATTTCCTTGGTGTAGTCTGTCAGTGCCTATCGGTATAGGCTCCAATCAGTAGAGCGTTGGCACGGTTGAACCAGGTCCGTCCGACTCGGCTCAGATTGGGTACCACTTCTGGTACTAGTACTGCATTTGTCCCTCGGTAGTACAAAAGGTACCCAAGTTTGACAGATAGCAGTACACTTTTCACGGCATTCTAGATTACCTTATGAGCCATAAAATTTTGGGCAACTGCAAGGGACATGGAGGTCTTTAATGTGTCTTTGGTCGAACTCCCTCCGTGCAGTTTTCCTAAGCTTTTCAAGATGGTTGTTCCATCAAGGAACATCTCTGCTCGACCTAACAGTTTTAGTCGGACAGCTTTCTTGATATATACATTAAGAATTTCGTTTTTATAGAGTCAGAAGCCATTTCTAACTCTAGTACAGTCAACTTTCGTTCGTTGCACTAAACCCGTAGCCCACTTAGTGAAAGACTTTCACTAATCGGGCTGAGTTTCGAGCTGTCAAATAACATAGAACAAAAGAAAAACAGAGCTACCAACATTGATAAATTGAGTCTTATGTCAGAAAATGACGTTTGCGTTCGTTTTAGGTGGGCTATAGCCCAACTAACGGGAGCCCAATTAAACGTAGCCCACTTAAAGATAGTGCAACGAACGAAATTCGACTGTACTGTTTTGATAATAGGATCTATGATATAGTCTTTGGATCGGAGAGTGGCTGAATAGGTTTCCCAATCAGTCTTCTTAGGATATTTAAACGATTTTGCAATAGTTAGACCCCCTTCCCATTCAAAGACTATGTGTTTGTGGTCTGACATAGATATTTCATCAGAAACATGCCAGTTTGTTATTTTGTTGGAGATGGACTGACTACATTAAGTCAGATCCAGCACTTCCTGTCGTATGTCGTTTTCATATGTAGGCTTGTCACCTGTGTTACATATGTCAATGTTTTTTTGAGGATAGAAACTGTAAAAGGTACTCCCTCAAGAATTTATATTTGTATTTCCCCATACAGTGTGATGCGCATTCGCTTCACATCCGATGACAAGGGGAATGTTTGTTGTTCACAGTAGGAGGTTAGCGCAGCAATCTCTGGAGGAGGAACAACTTCCGCGTCGCCTGGGAAATACGCCGAGACCATGACGATATCAGCTTTCCCCTAGCGGTAGAACCTCCACCCTGACTGCTACGATGTCACGTTTAATGAATTCCGTAATTGGAAAGTATTTATTGTCATTGCGTATTAGAATAGCTGCTCTTGTAGAGAGCTGGCTGTCATCATGTACCAACCTACATGAGTTTACATGAATACCCTGTATTCGAGATTGGTTGACCCATAACTCCTGGATAAGAGTCACAGTGAACAGTTCTTTTGTGAATCTCCGGCAAAGCAAATCCATTGCGCTTCGAGCATGATGAAGATTCACTTGAATGATCTTAGTCATTTTTAAGTGTGCCGCAGTTTCCAGGACGGCGGTCGTCATTCTTTGGATGCTGCGGATCATCTGTATTTGTTTTGGACGATGTTTCGGGTGTTCGTGTTTGTCAATCTTCTTCCCTAGGCCAGCCTTTTTTGTCTCTGTAGTCGAATCAATCTTTTACCAGATACTCTGCTCTTATATGGCACCAATCTGCCACCGCTAGGGAATGTTTACTGCCACCGTTAGGGAATGTTTACTCCAACAAACATGAGAACAGTGAAGTGAAAATTTTCTCCAGCGTTGATGAGATTTTTTTGTCGCGAATTAACTTTGTTTCGTTAATGTAGTTTTCCGGTGTTTTGAATAGCAGAAGAAGATGATTGCATGGAGAACAATACCTTCCAAAATACGGAAAGGTGAAGGATGTACTGTTAAGTGTTATCACGAGCTTGAAAGGTGGTGAAGAATCACCGGTGATGTGTACCCTATGAGTCTAAAGGTATATTTAATACGTATTTTGCGCCTGATAATCCGCGAATTATGCAGCGATTTAGTGAAATGAAACTGAAAACTGGTCAAGCTATGTGCCTGATAAGCGAACCATGCTGAATAATAAAGTTTTATGGAACGTTGTTTCTATGTAGTGATAGTTAATGAACAAAACAAACTTGCTAGCTGTCACTTGGCATTTCAAAATGGCGGAACGGTAAATCTGACATATTGGATTACCTCCCTTTTAAATACCTTGGGGCAGCCTGTTAGTTGAATTTTTGTTCGACTGAGCGGTTTTGCCCTTTATTTTTCTCAGCTGTATTTCGCCAAAGCAATAGTTGAGGATAAAGTTGGATTTTTGGGTTTATTCGACGACTGGCGTGAGGTGAGAATTGTCGGTCTCGTATAGCGAGGTGACAATTGTCGACTCGAGTGAAGTGACTCGCCGTGTAAATCAAATGGAGAGTCACTTCACTCGAATCGACAATTGTCACCTCGCTATACGAGACCGACAATTCTCACCTCACGCCACTCGTAGAATAACCCCATTTTTTAGGTTCTCCAAAGACGGCCCATCAACCGTAAATATCCACTCGACGTGGATATCGTTTGGTGAGCTTTTTTGGAGAATACGCCAACTAGAGGTTATGATGTCGTTCTGGCTCTCGCTGAGTGTTTTTATGCGCTCATTACAGTATTTCGCTCTTTGTGGAAAGAACGCACGAATTGGTTCTGGACGCTGAATGTTCTCCTCGTCCATTGCTTCCAACTCGGCACCTTCCCAAGGCATGAGTGAAGGAATCATTTCTTTCACCCAGTCTGCAGTCTCGAGATCCTTGCAGACAAGGACCATATATCCAGACTTGAAGAGCAGGTTGCAGAATTTTGGTTTCATCGGTTCATTACGCTGTTTCTCCACTTTTAGCAGCAGGGCCTCCTGAAGAGCATCAAGCTGAGTCGTGGAAAGATGGGATGTGGGAAATTGTTTCGGAACAACTCCGACCTTCCTACGATTGGTCATGTCACTGTAGCTATGACCAATCGTTTGGTTAAGGACCGCACAAAAGGGTCTATTTTATTCCTGCAGGTACGCGAGGTACCAATAGTACGCCATGTCCAGCCATTTACCGTGCAACAAGTACATAATTGGGTTTATTCTACGAGTGGCGTGAGGTGACAGTTGTCGGTCTCGTATAGCGAGGTGACAATTCTCGACTCGAGTGAAGTGACTCTCCATTTGGTTTACACTTTTGATCCCACCCTAAAAGCCATTGGTAACCAAATGTGTAGCTCGTTGTTTTTATTTAAATTAATGGACAAAAAAAAAACTATCACCACTGGGAGATAGAGGATGCTAGCATTGATAAATAACGTGTAAAGTCGAGTCTAGTACACGACACTGTAGACGGCCTTACAGTTGAGATCTTAATACGCGTATTTGTCGAAGGATACAAACTCTAGTGAAATGGTAAATGGTATAATACTAGATCGCAGTAGATCTAGTGTGAATCTATTCGTTTGCTCAGTAACAACAAGCTACACACTTTAGTACCAATGCCTTTTGAGGCGAGATCATAAATTAAGCGAGTCAGGTTAAGGCCTGAGTGACCTCTGCTGTACGTAGAAGACGTCTGCATTCGACTCGGTCCATGGCTGCCCGTCGCCAGCTACGCATTTTGCGAAGTTTCCGAAGATCGTCCTCAATCGATCGACCCATCTTGCTCGCTACGTACCACGTCGTCTTGATCCGGTCGAATTATGTTCGAGAACCATATGGTCCATGTATCATGCCCATAGAGGAGTATCGGTATAATCAACGTTTTGTAGGTGGTTAACTTCGTGCGACAGCGAATTCTGCTTGATCGAAGAGTTCTGCGGCGTCCAAAGTAAGCACGATTTCCAGCAACGATGCGTCTCTGGAACTCTCTGCTGGTGTCATTGTCGGCGGTCACCACTGAGCCCAAGTACACGAATTCTTCGACCACCTCGATTTCATCACCGTCGATATGAACTCGAGGAGGGGGGCGTGCCATGTTCTCTCCTGAACCTCTCGCTATCATGTACTTTGTATTCGACTCCTTGATGTTCAGTCAGATTCGCCTAGCTTCAGCCATTAGTCGGATGTACGTATCCGACATCGTCTCAAGAAAGTTGCGAAACCAAGTAGCTGAACGGACTTTCTGAAGATCGTGCCACTTGTCTCTATCCCTCTAACGCAATGTTGAACAGTAAAACAAATAGCCATCACCTTGCCGTAACCATCTGCGATATTCGAAGGGACTCGAGAGTATCGTTGATACTCGGACTACGCATATCACTCGCTCCATTGTCGCCTTAATCAATCTTATTAGTTTGTCCGGGAAAAGTTCTGACCATGCATTTTCGTTGAACCCGTCCTAGGAAAAAATTACGAAATCCTTGACAACCCATCATATCGTCAACCTCGATGTTTCCCGACTCCAACAGTTTGAGAAAGAACTTCTTGGTATTGGTAAAGTTAAGAACAATTTGATATGCAGTAATGATGCAAAATAATGTTTTATCAATAAATTAACAGATTTTGATTTTCGCAATTCTATGCGATTTAATTCAAGGCATGTTCGGATAAGAAAGAACGCTCACTCGATTTCCCAGATACCACTAATGGAAGTCTAAGTTAATCTATTTTGCAAATGTAGTACAGCTAGAAAGTATAAAGTTCAATGTTTAAAACTAATTGAAATTAGTAGACATATAAAACATTATCCTAACGGAATTAGAAAGTAAAACGAAGCACTTCCTCCAAATTTGTGCGGAAATGACAACAAAACTCATTGATAATACATATGCCTAGCCATTTATTTTCAGTTTTATTCCAATCCTAACTATTGTTCCAGTAAGCCGGTTTTTCTCCTCCAACCTAATTGCCATCGAAAAATATAGGTACAGAGCCTTCTGTGTAGTCAACGCTTTGCGCGCATCTCTCAAAAACTCATAGCCTAATTTAGGTTTTAGAATTTTTTAACCTACCGCTAAATCAGAAACAGTATTCTGGTACTATTTCAACCATATAGTTAACCTTGTTTTATCTGTTGTTTTCTCAGTATTACTGTGTAAGGAAATATCAATGAGCTTCATAATATTCATTCAATGGTAAAACCTTCTCTAGTATTTTTTTTTATCGTTTCATCATTCTTGACATTGTAGTTTTGTTTAGAACCATCTTATTACATTCCTCTGCTGTTTTGTCGTAATTGCTAGTTTATGTAATTTGTATTATTTTTATTATTAAACTTTTTATATTTAATTGGCTTTTCAGCTTCTTGCTTTATTCTGGTTATATTTAATGTGTCTTGAAAAGTTCATCATGAGTCATAATGTTTTAACGTCATTTGGGACGCTTGTTTTATATCATCATTTTTTTTGTTCATATTAGGGGAATTGGTGAGACGTTTTCATTTGGGATGTTTGACAGTAAGGAAATTGGGATATAAAATACTATTACAGTTGAAAGTTCTGCTCAATTGCAGATAAATCTGGTTGTTTTTGTTAAAATACTTTGTATTCTTTCTTGTTCAAATATCCGTAGTATATGTTTTTAATGTTTGTGTAATGTTTGTAATTTCATGTGCTGATTTTGAATCTGAATTGTTCACTTGTGCTACGAATACAAATCCAATGATATTAGATAAGCGAATATTATACTTTCAACGAGAATCTTTTTAATCTGCACAATTGGAGTATTGCAATTGTTGATAAAATTGAAATCTACAACATTGATTAACTGGTTGCCTTCAATAGCGATTGTTTTGTATAGGATTTTAAAACGTGTGCTACCTTGGTGGTGGATCTCTCGGTGGTGCTGGTTACATTGAACGACTACTACATCTAGCTGTTTATGCTGTTGTTGATTGTAGATAAACTGATCCAGAGAGAACATGTTCCACCACCGGCTGTTGCTGTAAATTGCTTGTAATTCTTTGTATTTCTTCACTGTGATCTCTTTTTTAGCATTCTGTTCGCCGTGGTTGGCAACGCTAAAGATGTTACTGATATTGATCGGAACAAAAGCTGATAGAGATTGTGAACGCATATCGAATACAGTCACTGCAACGATTATAGTGATGGTTACTAACAGTTGGCCAGCAACCGGGTGATTGGCCACGGACCAAACATCGTCGCCACAGTATCGACTGAAGAAATCATCTAGAAAAGCTTTGCTCCACAGTCGTAGAGCGAAACAGAAACGTGCGATGATCGGTAATTTATCATTATCAAAGCGATAATAATAACGGTAATTGTGGAAATCGAGAAAGGCATCAGAACGGAAGGAAGCATAAGCTTGCCGCTCGTTTGCCGCGTGGTAGTCAATTTCAGGATATCTTGTTGCGCCACCAGGAGAATAAAACTAGCGGCGAGCATTCTTCAATGTTCAATACAAGCACGAATGATATCAACTGGATCAGTATGATAGAGAAAAGGACAGACGGTAGGTCCAACAGTTTCTTCAACTGTCCGCACAGTTTCACCAAATGATCATCATTCTTATCGTTCATTTGTTGAAAGTATAACATGCCGGATTTTTCGATGTCGTTGATCGCTTTTCCATTTTCACTGATCTGACTCATGTCGTTGACGTTGTTGTTATTGTTGAGGATGATTTTGCTCTTGTTGTATGCCTCATCAGAAACGCCAAAGAGGAAAAAGTTTTTGGCGAAACTCAGCGAAGTCAGCACCGGGAAGATGTTGAAGAACAAACGGAACAAAGCCACCGAAGAGGAAAGGTAGGAGAACGGGGAGGGACGGATGATGAAAACGTTCTTTTGGAGGGAGCGGGAGGGGACGGGAGCGGGGAAGTAGGGTTAGCCCCTTCGAGGGCTAGGCACGGTAAACCTCAGCTTGGGTATTTGCAGTACTGGGCGTAGGTCAGATCGTAGGTCGGGAACCGCGAGAACTGAATATCGCGACGCTTCCATTGATCGATGGTGCCCAGGTGTTCAAGCTCACGGGACACGTTCGCTGCCGGCGAAGTCTGTAAAAGATGAAAAAGAAAAGGTTGTACCCAGGGTTAGATGATATAATTCTCGCTCAGATTGTTTTCTTGGTAGCAATGTTAGCAATAAGGAAGTTGCATAAATTCCTAAGAAAGATTTGGACCAAACGCTGGTTCTTAGACTATATTGAAGCATCCTTCAACAGTTGAGAGCTGCTCTGGCTACGTTCTTGGATTAGTTGGGAATGCAACAACTTTCCAAAACATACCTGTCTCGTAATTCTACATTTTCAGCAATCAATCCCTCCCTTATCGACTCATGAAGGGTTGACCGTAACAAGAAATATGCTTTCAGGCCTAACAATGCAATGCAATTCCCCAAACCCAATAAACCGCAACCAAACACCACCCGCGCCACTTACCTTGTTTGCGAAAACGGTCACGATGAACTTTCCCGGTTGGAACGTATCAATCACGCGTGCAATCAAATCCCCATAGCTAGAGGATGCGACATTGCTCTCAAAGCTAACGTACGAAAAATCGGGCTCCGGAGTGATGTGGATCGTCATGTAGCATCCCTATATGTGGAACACGAGAAAGGAAGAAACAAGAAAAAATATTATGCCATGGAATAACAGCACACAAGAATGTATGATGAATGAAGAGGCTCTTAATACCGATAGAAATACGATAAGTGGTTACAGAACTTTGCCGGCGCGAACATTGAACAAACAGATAAAGTTATGTGGTATGAATTATCGTAGGAAATTTTCGCCAAGGAATAAACTTTACGAGGGGAATAACTATCATCGTTTTCAAACAATTCAAAAACAGTTTTCTATTTTATAATCTCAGCATTCTATATGAAAATGTCTAACTATTCTTATGTCGATGTCTGAATAACAGTAAAGCTATTTCACTAACATTGAGTTGTTCGAACGAAAAAAACTGGTTTTCGATTTTTTATGATTGTGATGATGTGGACGCATGACTATCACATGTAGAATGAACTAGAACATCAAAATTCGATTATGCGAAAATGATATGTTATTGAGACGGTACACTGCCATAATTCGCATGTCAAGTTCCCATGTTTGGTGGCTTTGCTATTATTCACATGGAAAAATTGGTGCGTTTATGCGCAGTTACACATACCTCCTTTCTACGAAACAACAATGTACAGCAGCAACATGAGAGAACGAAAAAAAACTTAAAAAAGAAATTCAGAAGCTAAGGTTATGTACCAAATGAATCGTGGAGTAGTCAAAGCGGAGACATTCAATTGGAGCGGCACTTGTTGCATTTTCTAATACGACTCTGCCTACTCTCAGCAGCTTCTCTTGCACATTTATATTCTCGGCACGACCTGTGTGCAAAAGGAACTAAGGGGACTTCGTGATTGCTAGCACAAAATAAAAAACGGCACGTGTGAAATGGCTTGTTTGGACGCCACCTAAAGCATGGCATGTCTATTTCGGTCGGAGTGTTAGTTTGTCAGCATAAAAGTATAGTTAGAAAATGAACACACAAAAATGAAGAACGAGAAGTAATGCATATTTTGTTTATGATAATACGTATGACATCATATCTTTTCACATCAACAGAAGTTGAGGCGTAAAACATCGTCAATCTCCGAATACACATTGTTCCTGTTAGGAAATAAGATATGTGAAGCTAAATCTGATCAGAAATTGCCTCTAACTTCTTATAATCTCTCTTTTCACACTACTTCCACTAACTACTTTGAATGAAACACCTCAATCGCGCCCCAGAGGAGATAGTGAGTGTTATAGCGCGCAAACCATCCAATGTAGAAGCAATTTACAGAAAGTCTAATAGAAGGGAAGAGACGGGAAGAATGTTCAATGTAGTTCATATATGTACTCTATTAACAGCGATAAAATGGCTCACCATCCTATATACAGCCTATAACTAATACAAGTTTGTTGAGGGATTTCCCAATTGTTTTGAGTGATCGAGCACGAGTATTATTGGTTATTATCAGCTTAATGAAGGATACCCCTTGGGCTTTTGTCTCATATATTAAAACTCTGTTGTCTCTCACAATCACGGTAGCTGCTGAATAGTCGATTTTCTATAGTTGATACCTCTCTTGCCATATATAGCACAGGTTAATCACTGATTTTAAGACGACCGTAATCTGAACGAATTTCGCAATGCGATATAGTTCAATCATCATTGGAATAACTTTTTCGCCCCTTGGTGTATCGGTCCATCAACATCGCAACTAGCATAGGTGACCTAAAAACTGAAACAATTGTAAAAACAATATCATCTATCTAATTTGATTTTTAATCAAACTTTGTAAATTGTACCATGATGATTGTTACCTTGCAATAATTGATTGAGCACAGATTTAAGGGTGTTTTTTTTTATCTGAACAGACAGTGCGGTGCGGCCTAGCCACTTTTGATACTTCATTTTGTACATTTTTAAAATTTATCCGGCATGAGTCAGGCGGTGTGTCGTTACCTGCAAACGTAGATTGAGTAAAAATAAATTTAGCGAGAATGACGAAAAAAATACTACACTTTTGGAGACTCCATCATAAATATCCGCCGGTCGAAACAGATAACGTATCGTGATTACCATACCGGCGTAATAAGTTGTGGTATGCCCGAGTTTCTGAAAAAACATAAGAAAAAAATGACTCTGAATTCTCAGGCAAACTTCCAGAACGCCAATCTAACAGATATTACCTGCCGTGTGCCTCCAGGCATGTCTTGTTGCATTCACATCTTTGGTGTATGAAGACAGTCCATCACTTTCGGGTCCTCAGGATCGGTCATTCAGTATCTCGATGGGTCTTGATCGCGGAATTAGGTAACTGCAGAAATTATTATCAAATCAGATTCAATCATTGGCGACTGCGTTTGCAGAGTGAGCAATGGCCGTAATGTCTCATGTTATGCAGATGATGATTGGTGGTTGTTGTTTGTTGTTCGGGTATTATGTGGTTCAGCATGTTTGTTTGTTGCGCGGAGCCCCCTCCCCGCGGCTCAATGTAGTACGAATGGCCAGCAGTCGCGATTAAGCGCGCCCAGGCGTAGGGCGCTCCATCTTCGAAAAATGAATCCAGGAAGGCGAACTTCCTCCGTCGAAACCACGATTGGGGGGAGACCTTCTGCATTTCCGGGCTCGCTGGTGAAGGTCTGCGCGGTAGAACAGTTATCCTCTATCTTCGCCGTAGCCGGCAATCTCCGATGCGAGACGTAGCATGCGGTTTCTGCAAACACTGCAGCGGCGTCGCAGTTGCCGCACGTCTTCAGAATCTCAAACCGGACGCTTTCGATAACGAACATGCTGTGGTGTCGCTGATTTACCGTTGGACGTCAGGACGGAAAAACATGAAACGAACCACGAAAAAAATGAAAAATGTAAAAATTAGTGGCAGGTTGGAAGTGTTAAAATGTGTGGCCATAGCGAGAATGAAAATGGGTTATGGAGTTTGAAAAAGATGCCAATCAAAATTGCGAGACGCAAATATAGGATTTAATTAGACGCGCTTACTTCTTGTCTGACCTTCTACCGGTCCACGGTGCTCGTTAATAGCTCTCAAAAATAGTGGTGAACATCACTTTCAAAATATCGAAAAAGATGGTCTTATGACCGATCTTCCTACGAGATATTTATGAGACAAAAATGCCGTCTCTCGTGTGCCCTAATAAGAAATAGGAAGTATGCTACACTCATAGTTATTACATCCTAGCTATTCAAGTCGTAACCTAATGCCTTTATATCCTATCATGTGCACATACAGTTGTGAGTTATCTCAATATTTAAATATAATTGATAATGAGTGAACACATGGTATAAGATTTTATACCATTTTCAACAATGTCTTCTTTCCACTGTTTTTCTTGGAAGCTGTTTTTCAAATTTGTAAAGTGATGATTGTTCACAAATATGTTTCATCAAATTGATTATTATTAACATTTTTCCTATCAAATTTTAGAGTATCTTCTTCTTCTTGGCGATTATACGTCCTACTGGACAGAGCTGCTTCTCAGCTTAGTGTTCTTATGAGCACTTCCCAGTTTTTAACTGATGAAGCTTTCTTTGCCATAGTTGCCATATTTTCGCATTCGTATATCCATTGGGCAGGTACGATGATACTCGTTAGCCAAGGGAAATTAAAGGGTATTCTATCGCCTGTCTCGATTTACAGAAATGATCGTTGATCGCACCTGGGAATCAGAACCAGACACTTTCCAGCATGGCTTTGCTTTGTAGTCCGCGGACTCTAACCACTCGGTCTTAAGGAGGCCCCTAATTTAGGGTATAAAAGTATATTGAAAATATATTGAAGTCGTTAACTATTAACATATCTTGATTTACCAGTACAAATAAAGTAATGGCAGCTACTGATTGACCATGAAACACAACTTCCAAAATATGATATATATGTTATTATTCTTTATGTTTTTGTGTCCATATGTGGCCTGTAGTTAGCAGATAAGAGGGCCTATTAGTACTGGCACTCTTTAATCCTGACCGCTAAGCCTCCTTCTCAGCATTTGCTTTTATAAGCCTTCTATTTGGCGTTCATCACACAGGACGTTCCTAAGCAATGTTGCTCAAATCGGTCACTGTGTACGGAGCAGGGCAATCAGCCGCTTGCCGGGTAGTTCTGGCAGTCTAGTAGTTTCAGGAACTTACTATCAAAACTATATAAGCCTGAAATGCTGACTAGAGTGTGAGTTAAATGAAGGAACGAGAATAGTTTATCAAAAGGTCCTTCATTCCCCATTTGCATTTCATCCTTCACTATTCGTTCATTTTATTTTTCGACCACTATCACGTATATCACCGTTGAGTCACTCATCAGACTTTCGTCATACACTTCAGATATACTCTTTATTATATCACTTTTCCCCATTCACACCATTTTACATATTAAATTAGCATTACCATCTGTTAGCATTTAGCTAAGTAATTTAAAGATATTCAATTTAAAGTATATTATTTTTTGTTGCTGTAGAGTCGATTGACTTATTTTCAAAATCTACGATTTTAGTCACTTATGAATCAAGAAGTTACATTAAAAAAGAGTCACTATGCCTTCTCTGCACTCGCTGTCATTACGATTACACTTTTATCATGCACGTTTGAAGAACTAGGCAATTAAGATATTATATTTTACACGTAACAGCAATGATTATGACTCAATTGTATTATGGCCAAATTATCTTAAAATTTAGTAAGAGTTCACTATATTTTATCCTATTTATATTTTTGAGGCAGAAACTTCAAATCACTGTCCACCTATAAGATTTCAAATTTTGTCATTCTATATAGACTCTTATTAGTGAAAATCCAGACTTATAAGGTGTAATAACCATTACACATATTCACTTTAATTTAATCAACGGCTGGCAGAATGTATAACTTGCACAGTTTCACCAAACACCAGTTCCCATTCTGATGTTCGCATTATATGACACACAGAAATTGACGTTTGCTTCGGAACTCTAACCACCATTGCTGATAAGTACAGAAGCGAATGCTACAGCCTCGTGCTAAACGAATTGAAACATTCAAACACCAGCCTGGATTGTACTCGAAATATAATAATGAGTTCCGCTGGCCCCGAGTCCCTCCCGTTACAGAAAGAGGACTTAAACTTTTGATTAATTTCCAATCCGACTGTTGGCCAAGCACTAATAGACAGATGCTCTCCGCTTGATACAATGACAGCCAGTATTGCAGGTGTCCAAATAAATACCTTAGCTGTTGTGGCCAAAGGGATATGGAATGTGACTATGTTTCAAGCCGGAGTATTATTATGGCTCACCTTCTACCTTTAGCACGTCAACCCTGTGACATCTGGCCGGGAACTTCAATATAGTTATTTGAGTTCATATTATAGTCGTCTTGGTAAAGCCAATTATTTCAAGCGCTTGACTGTAGTAAGTACTGCCGGCTTTCCAACCCCTTTCTCGCCACGACTTTTTTTCAATGTTTGGGAAGGCTTAAGACTAATGTTTTTAATAATGGGTAGTGTCTGGACCCGAAAGAATGTCAGTCGCACAAGAGATGCCTTATATGTAACGCATTGCTTCATTCGCACGAGTTTTTTTTTTTTCAAAATTTTTAATAAATTTTAAGAAAATTCCTGAAGCAAGTTTGTTTTCTTTGATAACCTATATGTGACTGAGTGTAGGAGAAAATTGTGGAGCAGTTAACCGATAAAATTCTGAATTTAAAGAATGCTGAAAATGATTATGTAAATCTGTCCGAATTGTTTAGCCTTATTTTGCAAGTGCCTTATGTTCTTCACACGTCTTCAAAAAATAGCCGTTTTTTTAGCCAGTTATGCTGCCTCAGATCACTAATAAATTTTTATTGCTAGCCTTGGGTGCGCTGGTACAATTTGGTATTTTATTACCAGCTGTAGAATATGTGGACTATGTATATAAAACGATAACTTTCTTCTCGCGATAAAAACGACAGTGCTGGCTATTATTTGGTGGATAGACGTTCTCTTAGTTTATCGTCGGATTTGCTAAATTTCAGTGCTTTTAACTATTTGTATCTGAAAAGTCATATAAATACATTCAGTTTATTGCAAAAATAATTGCTCCTTGCAACCCTAGTGTAGCCGTCGTGGTTCCAGTAGTGGTATCCAACGGTGCGAAGCGTTAGCTAGTTGTTATATAATGGTCGTATGTTAAATATTGAATTATAAGTCCATGCTTAGAGATATCTTTGATGACTTCATTCGAATATAGATATTATATTGCTGATTGTCACTTCCAGCAAGGAAAAAAATGGTTAATCCTTTATGTACAAAATTATATATAATTTGATTTCTATTAACTGATTCGTTCGAAATTTCCGAACGTCCTAACGTACTGGAGCAAACTCTAGCGCGGAACTACGTGGCAGAACGAGCGTGTACCATATAGTGGCTCAAGCCTTGTTTTATGTTAAAAAACTGATGTCGTCCGTCGGCACACTCTCGGTCTTGCCTCAGTCGCAGGCTGATTGGTAAAAACGTTCACAGTATACATCCCCACTACAAAATGATACCGTAGTCTTCCTTCCGTTTTCACCAGTTTATTCCGGAGGTAATTTTCCTGAACTTTTATCCTTTGCATCGAAACACGTCGTCATCCTTACCTTTGGAGGCGCGACAGTTGGAAAACTTGCATCACTCGGCGTAGACCCGTTCTTGAGGCCATATTCGTGACATACAAAGCACCACTCCATCTTTTATTTTGATTACAACACTTAGAATTTTTCTTTCAGCGAGGCTCGCTGCTGTGCGCATCTTCGGTTTCCCCGGATTTTAAACGGACTCGGAGCTAACCAAATAGTCTGGTCTTGCATAAGAACGAAGCACGATTTTTACTGTATACGCGTGCTTTTATCTTGCTGAAGCAGAAATGTGTTTGCCCAGATAGCTCGGCTGGGTGTCTGGATCTCAAGCTGTGAAAATTAACGCCGAGTCGGCATTTTCTGACATTAAGTCGTGTATAATACCTGTTTTACGCGCACTTTTTATATTTTTCCCATATAGCTCAGAAGTTCGACAATGCTTTTCTGTTTGCCACCAAAATAATCTGCTGTAAGGCTTGTCCGTTCTTTCGTTGTTATGATGTTTTATACTAGCTATACGGTAGCCAACCTATGGCTACGGCACGCCTAGCACATGATAAACGACTATCCGTATCACGGTTGTTCTTATTTGATGATTCCAATAATTGGTGAAGGGAGAGAAATCAGATCACTTTCTGCTTAAGCGCATATCGTGCGGTTGATTGATTTGCAAATACGTTAATGTTGCGTTAACAGTATTAAACGAAGAAGAAAATGATATGCTGGGCTGGCGCCGATGCCATTGTATCATAGTAGAATAGACAACATAAACTTGACGTATTATGAGAGTATAATTGTGTACTCTTCGTGATAGCTATTAAGATCTTAAATTGATGAGTCGATATAATCTATGCTTGCTTCTATATATGTTCAATCACTCAATTATGTTATAGTGTGAGTTTATCAATACGGTCTGTTTATACCTGATCTGCCCATGTGTATATTTACTTACTTTTATTCTTTAATAATATGCGTTTTGGGTTTAGTAGACATGCTAAGGTTCACCGGGTTGTAACTGAGAATAGTGGCTAATTTTGCTTCTCTTTGTGCCCTCCTAGCAGTTTGGATTGTGGAGACACGAATAGTAAAACTTTTAAATATCATCTCTTGCAGCTCAACTTTGGCAATCGCGCCGGAACGTCAGAATTATCCTTACACAAGTGGGAATTCTTAACTTTAATGGATGTGCATATGAAACAAAACAAGCTTATTCTTTGTGCAATATAGGAATGTTGGTATTTCTCATGGAATCATAGGGAGACAATTATTTCGCTGGCCCGCCACTAGTTGATTCAACTGCATCATGCTTCCTCAGCGTTTTAGCTCCACTGTTTGACTGAAGTGTATTGTTACGAGAGAAAGTTTAGCTTCAATTTTTGACTATCTTTTTCTCATGTACTAAGGTCCACCGCTTTCATAGTTTTCGACGTCTGATTGAGACAAACCGAATCATTGTTCGAAGTACTATAGAGTAAATTAGTTTTACTATGTCTAATATATTGATATGTCATAGTGATACTTCACAGGCGTCAGCAAAAATCTATCATAGGAGTAAGGTCACTTCACTAAGTCTGTACCTAACAAGAAAAATAAGAACATTGATTAGACTTTACCCCTATCCAAAGAAATCCCATTCTATTTATGACTGTCTAGCTAGCCTTCTAGAAATTTTTCGGCAAATCCCGTTTCTACCCACCGGTAAGGTTATCAACACCCTCACTCGCACGGGTCCAGGTCAGAATCCTGACGGCACCAAAAGCCACACGTGCTTTGGACTGTGTTCGTGTTTCCAATGAAAGGTTATCAGCTCCTCATGCCAAGGATGCTCCAGTTGTTACGCCTCGCGAACCCTTGTTGTCACCACCCACCGCCGTCACATGAGCAAATCGTCGTGTTTCTTTTTTTTAATAGAGTGGCTTATCTACAGTTGTAGAAATCTGAGTAAAGCCGCGCCACGCGGTTCGACAAGTCGAACAGGCTTATCTTGGTCAGAATTCCATCTCGAATGTTTCGTGGATCGAGCACAACAAAACATGTGGCAAATTTGAGAGGCGCTTATCTTGCCATAACCTAGCTACTTGTTGCGAAATTTCAAAGGTCAACGTGGCCCCAATGTTTGTTGTGACGCCGGGGATTGCAAGAGTCCTACACGAATGTTCCGATTTGCGTGCAATGAACTCCATGCAGACAAGTCCAGATTTTGGATTGGCCTCATTCAAGGCAAAGTTTTTATTAGACTGAGATTTAGGTTTGAGACTTCCTTTTTCGATATGAAATGGTGTCCTCAGCGTTATCGCAAATTATATATTCAATTTTTTGCCAACCTTTTCAATCATCTTCAATCAATTACAAATATTGATCATTGCTGAATATGATGTGCAGGATGATGCGAAAATCTTCTGTGCTAAGGGTTCTTCTTCTTCTTACTACTTGGCCATAACTCACTGGGGAAGAACCTACATCTCAGCTTAGTGTTCAAATGAGCACATCCACAGTTATTAACTGAGAGCTTTCTTTGCCAAAAGTTGCCCATTTTTGCAATTCCTACATCGTGTGGCAGGTACAATGAGACTTTTATGCCCAGGGAAGACAAAGAAATTCCCCATTACGAAAAGATCTGAACCGACCGGGAATCGAACCATAGACACCTTCGGCATGGCTGTGGCTTTATAGACGCGGACTCTAAACCATTCGGCTGAGGAAGCCCCCTGTGCTAAGCGTCGTGAGTTTTCGAATCTCGCGGTCGAGGGTTCTTTCGAATGACTAATCTTGCCGATTTCGGAGAGCATAGAGCAGACTTTCCCATCTTGTTGTATTCGTGTGAAAATTATAAAAATTTCTTTGTGATTAAATTTAAAATAGATATTTGCCTCTTGCCGAAGTTTCTATAATAATTGCGCTTCCCAAGTACTAGCCTGCTAATTCACTTCTTTTGTCTTATTAGTGCTTCTTCTTCTTCTTTTCTTCTTTCTGGCGTTAAGTCCCAACTGAGACAAAGCCTGCTTCTCAGATTAGTGTTCTTATGAGCACTCCACAGTTATTAACTGAGAGCTTTCTTGCCGATGGACCATTTTTGCATGTGTATATCGTGCGGCAGGTACGAAGATACTCTATGCCCTGGGAATCCAGAAAATTTCCATTACGAAAAGATCCTCGACCAGCGGGACTCGAACCACGACTCTCAGCATGGTCATGCTGAATAGCCTGCGCGTTTACCGCTGCGGCATCTGGGCCTATAGTGCTATTATAGGCTAATGTAGATTATTTCGGCTCTATGAAAGCATTATATTTGCACGCAGGACAATTAACTTGAGTTACTTGGGTCATGATTACGTCTGAATCCAGCACAGGATTATTTTGAAAACGCTGCCCTGAACCCTGTGAGAATGTTGTCCAGGATTTTAAAAAATCATTCTCTTCAACAATAATTTTTTGTAAGATTCTGTGAGAAGCCAACTTTCTTTTAAAACCCTGTTTGAGAATCTGGAGAAGTCTGTCCCTTTTCTTGTACTTCTATTGTACATACTTTGATATTTCTTGTACATAATTGATCCTCATAAAATTTAGTATATTTTTGAAAATGGAACGTTTTGAATCATTTAAGATATCAAGTAAGTTTAAAATAATCAGAAAAACAACGTTAAAAATCTTCAAAATAAAATAGCTATAAATAAAGATTCTAAAGTTTCAATAATGTGCCTTAGAACAGAACAACAAAGGGCCAGATATGAGAAGAATCTTTAACCAATATCCGCCCAGCAAACGGAAAAAACGTTCTCGTTTCGACAATCTCTGACAGATTTCCTTTGTTTTAGCTCGAATGAAATGTCTGGATGTCTAATTTTTCAATCATCATTGGATTTTTTGATAATGTTCACCGGTTCAGAGTTATTCCGTATGTCACTGGGTCAAGTCGGGGAAAAATGACCCCAACTTTCTTTTTCAATAAACTTTTACTCAACTTATTACAGTCTCGACTCTCCACATCTCGATATCGGAAGGACCATAGAGATAGGGATAGATCGAGAGCTCCTAAGCTGATTACGCATGTTTAAATATTGTATACAATTGGGTAATCGTTATTTTATTATATATTACTTTGAAACGATAACTATTGGGTTGAAAACTTGATAATTTTCCAAAATGTACAATGAATTTATTGAAATACCGTAAAAATTAAGTTAATTCTGCACCAGGTCGTATCCACAAATCCGGACACATGAACAAAATCCGGACGTCGATGCATCGAATTCCGATCATTCAAATAAACAAGCTGTTTTTCACAGAAAACTTAAAAAGTATTAAACATACTTTTCACATCACAATACACAGATTGATAGATTTGTAAACATAATATTTGTTCTCTGTTGGATGATCATTTAACACATAATTCACATTATTCCTCATAATATTTACACATAATTTACACTCATTTTCAGTTTATATTGTTGAAAATCACAGCGATATAACTTTCGACCCACTTTTCCAGGTTTTGAACCATTATTATGTAATATTCTTTGTAAACTTGGACAATTTGATTCACAACCACTTGTATAAGGATTTTGACAATCTTCTTCTACCACTAAATACGTTTATTTTCAGTAATTTCTTCAAAACTACTGAAATGCGAAGAAAAAAAAAACAAACAAATCACTATCACTATAAAAATGAAATAGTTTAAAATCATCATTAGACATCTATAAACTAGAAAACGGTGAGGGGCCCAGATAGCCGTAGCGGTAAACGCGCAGCTATTCAGCATGACCATGCTGAGGGTCGTGGGTTCGAATCCCACTGGTCGAGGATCTTTTCGTAAAGGAAATTTTCTCGATTCCCAGGGCATAGAGTATTTTCGTACCTGCCACACGATATACACATGCAAAAATGGTCAATCGGCAAAGAAAGATCTCAGTTAATAACTGGAAGTGCTCATAAAAACACTAATCTGAGAAGCAGGCTATGTCCCAGTTGGACGTAACGCCTGAAAGAAGAAGAAGAAACTTGAAAACGTGGAATGTCTGTGTTGCAAATGAAACCTTCAGCATCCTTGGAAGGAGATGTTTTTTGGTACCGACCTGATCAAATTTGCCCCAGTTTTCGATTTACCCCCGGATTACGGTACTATACGAATATAAACAGTACATGAGAGAACCCCTGAAACAAATCTCTGTATAAACATCTCAGTCCTTTATGAAGTCTAGGAGGTTTTATAGATAAATTGCTGAAAATATTTTGCGGACAATTCTGCAAACGGAGCCCTAGGAAATATCATACAGGATTTTCTAAAAAAAAATATTTGTAAATTTTATAAAACTTCGGAGAGATACTGGAATAATATTTGTAGCACTTCAAATGGATTAGAGTTTTCAAATTTCCCGGGATGTGATTTCCCGGGAAAAGGTGAATCAAATTACCATTTCCCGGAAATTTCGGGATCCCGGGAAATTCTGAAAAACTTGAAAATAAAGCAAATTTGATGGAATTTTATTTTTTTTAAATATTCGTATTTTGTGTAGGGTCGGTGTTCCCTTAGTAGACAGTCCCCTATAGTCGCACTAGTAGCTTTTTACGGCCGTTTTGCTACAAATCGTTGCAATACATTTTTACATGAAGCTCATGAACCACTTACCTAAGTACCATTGATACACACTCGATTTTGTTTAAAAAAAAATGATCGATATATAGTTTTGCTTATAATTTAAGCTTCCTTGCGTCTATAGGAAACCTATTGTTCCTATAGTAGCACTACTAAGAAAAACTATTTTAATAAATCAATATAATTAATTAAATTAGAACTTTTTTTATCAATCAAAAGCTTTTGATCCAGTTTTTAAAACAAAAAGTAAAAGTTTTGTAAATACACGGTTTTGATATGTATTTTGCTTTGTATTATAGGCTGTACTAGCACAAGCGACAATAAACACAAAAAAAAATGTTTTCGTACCTATTCCGGTGTGGTTTTTTTTTTTTACAAAACCGTGATAAGAGCTTTCGGGCGTAAAAACAATGCCACTGGCTTTATTTTTCGATTTTATTCGAATATTTGTTTCCTAGTCATGCGGCTTCATCGACCTTTATGTATTTTATACCAGTAAATATGTTGTTATTCTGTTCTTTATGAGTAATTTAATTCATGATTCTCTAAAGAAATGATAGCTTCATTTCAAACGCTAGGCTTCAGAACAACAAAGTTGATAGCATTAAGCAAAAGTCCTCGTGGAGTGTATTGATCAACAAGAGCCTTTATATTAATTGTGACTGGAACATCCATGAAAACTTTATAAGCCTACTGAATTCATAGAAAAGATCCCTGAAAATTCCTTTATTTTATATAGCGAAATTCGTCAAAAACCGATATATATTTTATGAACAACTATTTCGTTACAAAAAAACAAAAAATCAGCATCGAAATATAACTAGCGATGTAGTGAGTTCATTGGTTAGAATTATATGATAAGTAAATGGTGCGATGGTTTTTGTTTGAAAATAGATAGTAATTTCTTTTTTTATAAAGCTATCCGGGAATTATGAAAATCCCGGGAAACAGAAAATCATTTCCTGGGAAACGGAATCCCGGGAAATCTCAATTCCCGGGAAAATGAATAATCTACGGAAAGTATACTCGAAAAATTTCTGGATAAGACTATTGGAGTAATGTAATTAAAAAGCTGGCGATATAATCCATGGAGGAACTTCATTATTACGAATGCCTGAGCGATTTGATCATCAAATTCTGGAGGAATTGCTGTAGGAATCCATGGAATATCGTGTAGAGCAATCTTTAGAATAATTATTTGGAGAAATTTGGGGGAACAATCTGGAAGACTCCCTGTAAATCTGATGCAATTCTTTCATGGACTCACGTGGAGAATTTTTTCAACGCAAAAAGCTTTAAAAAGTACTAAAATATTGAAAAACGTGAAGAGTTTTTAAAAACTTTCAAACAAATTTCTTCAAAACCCAATTAATTAACAATTAATATAATAAAATTTTATTACTGAAATATCCGTAGGAAACACTGGAAGATCTTGTGGAGTAACAACTGCAGAATTCGTTAGAAGCATCACCTGACTTTTTGGTTGAATATTCAGAGCGATTCATGTGGACATTGTTGGAGATATAAAGCCTTAAACCCAATGTGAATGATATCAGCGTACAACGACAAGCGCATTTTAATCTAGACTCTACCAGTCAAGTCCATGTTGAATCTGATTTAGTCGACATTGATCAAAACAATGACATGTCATTCCAATCGGTTTTACCATTTTTCCGTTCTTGCCCGTAATGCCGTTACATTGTGTTTTACTCTTAAACGTTTGACTGCTTAAGGATTTTCTGGAGAGAATGTTGGAGAAATTCTTTAAAGCCTCCCTTTAGAGATTTAAAGGAATTACTGGAAAATTGCTGTTGAAATCTGTAAGCGGATTTCTTAAAAGGTCATCTAGAGGAATCTCCGGAGCATTCAAATGATTGAAACATTGATTATAATTCTAAACCGAGAGCTTGTCCATTATGCAGCCGGAGAATTGATTTCATTCGGACCTTAGTTTGTTTCAATGTTGCATGAAAGGAAGGAGAAGAACATCCTTCATTAGTGTTACCTTTAACAAAAAGATTAAGCATAATACAGCTTATGCTCGATAACTGGGCTGAGGAACCTTCCAGTTAGCGAGCAGTGCCTCTGATAACTGGACTGCCATTCCAACCGCACACACACATTTCAAAATAAAAATCGAGGGGAACTTAGATGCGAAAGTTTTGAGTTGGCGTCAGTTCGTTTTTGGAATCGCGGTTCGGTGTTCGTGTCATTCCGTCATTGAATTTCGCGTTTATCGTACCGTCCTTGTAAATTTGAGTGAATTTTAAACATTTCGTTCCTGCAAGGACACCCACCGGGCACTAACCGAAACGGAAACCAAAGAAAACCCTTACCGTTGGTGGAAAAAGTTAAAATTATCGACCGATTTTTCGAAAGAGGAGGTGGTGATCGCACGAGTCGCTCGCCAGAAAATTATGGCGAGGATTTTAAAATCTTAAATGAAAAAAAGACAAAATTTACAATTGAAAAAAAATAATGCCAAACCTTTATTTTGCATGACGGCCCTCGTCGAGTTACGGGATGGTGTGAAAGTTTTTTGACGTTTAACTGGGTTTTAACTTGGGCTACGAGCCCAGTTTAGCGACAGCCACGTTAAAAAGCAGCCCAGTTAAATAGCCACCCAGCTTATCGAGCATTAGCGTGTTAATAAAAATGCTGCTGGTGAGTGGCAGTGATTGCATTTAACTGAACGCGAGCCAAAAGTGACTGAACGCGTTCTAATTTTGCAGAGCGTTGAAACGCAGTAACATGACTGTCGTGTTAAGATTCTTGACGCTTGCTCCGAACGGCTCGTTCGCTTCGAAATGCAACCGTTAAAGTACAAAACTCAAAGACCACTAATCCAAACTACATTGAATTCATATCACGCACAATGAATGGAACTTAAATGTTCTTGACCTTTTTGTAAATTTTTCTTCTTGAAGTTAGTATGTCTTTGAATCTGCCATGAAAACAATTTCCTTTCGCGTTCCTTTTTCAGCTCTTTTGGTTCAAATTTTTAATTGATCAATTGTTTTCAAGACTAAAAACTCGGTTCAAAAATTTGAACTGGAACGCAAACTGAACGCGTTTTCAAATGCCAACACTGGTGAAGTTGTGTTAAGGAATATGTAAAAAAGGAAGTTTTGCCTAAAATTTGACAAAACCTTGAGGTGTTTGTGCCTACCAAACGTACAGACAATTCCATGCAAGAAATTTGAAAAAAATACTTCATAGAGCCGTATTGCTAATTTAAACTGTTATTTTTTAGAGAATTTACCCTTAAAATACGTAAGTAATTGTTGCTGGTGATTTGTATTTACTCAAATTTCTATAAGAGATTATTGAGAAGTTCGGAGTTAAACTGATTTACTATACTTTTTGCAGTAAAGCCAGCAGAACATATGTGAATCCGTTATCATTTCGAATGTTTCGAACTTCTAACAATAGTTTCATATGGACAAAGACAAAGACTATCAGTCTCTAAGATCTTTTTCTCGTAAGTTTTCTAACTTAACGAACCTCGCCAATCTCGGCGCAGAGCTCGATCATTCCGACATGTGGTACGAGTGCACCTATTCCAGTTTTCTCCTGCGTACATCAATTTAACACCTCCGGTAAACAAGTGCCAGAGCTCTCGGATATGTATCTCCATTGTTGAAAAACACAAAAATCATTCCAGTTGCTTCAACCGCCAGTGATTGGGCAAGGATTCGTTGTGCCACCAAGACGGAGTTCAAGGTCAGTCACTGGAGTTTAAAATGAGTGCATATTGCTTCCAAGCGATTTGAAATGATTCTCTCTCC
>NW_018736276.1:0-16960 GCF_002204515.2 Aedes aegypti | reverse complement strand
AGAAAACACGTTCAAACACCACAAATTACAGCAGGCAACTCGTACATTTGCGCGCGAAAGTTTGACACAACTGCAAGAACTGCAAGAAAAAAAAACAAACATCATGTACACGCTAAATACAAATTCCCAACCTTCACACGGTAAAAATTTTTAACTCAGAGCTTGAGTTGGATTTAATGCACGCAGAAATTTTCAAACACAAAATTGGGTCCTAAAATGTTTAATGAATTCTTGTTTTTATGCAATAATACGAAAGAGCATGTTATTGCAACTACTTTAGCAAGTTTTCCAGCTCAAATAACGGCTATAACATTTTTAAACTTCAATTTTAAAAATGGTTTCGAATATGAACCTTGACACTTGTGATCTTGTTTGACATTCACTTTTTCGACAAAAATGCCACAGGGCATATAGTTTGAACACTGGGGTTGTTCCTATCTGACATTTCGGAAGGGACACGGAAAACAAAATATACCCAACATTTGAGTTTAAACCAAAAGGTGTGACAAAATCATAAAAAAATGTTTTTTGTACTTAAACCAATGAAAATCAACTAAAAATTGAGTAAACATGTGTTTCTGCCCTAAACTTACGCGTTTGGTACTAAAATTGAGACAGGGCTTTAGGACCCTATTGTCCGCGAGCGGGAATAGGCCTTTTCATGTGACAGGTCCGTCTATGCACCAGTGCTAACACGGCGCTGTCATTTCCATAGAAGAACTGTCAAAGAGCTTCCTGATCAGCTGATTTGAAACGTCTTGTGAATAGGGTCCTAAAATGTTTAATGAAATCTTGTTTTCATTTAATATTACGAAAGAGCATGTTACTGCAACTACTTTACCATTTTTTCCCGCTCAAATATCGGACAAATCATATTAAAACTTTAATTTAAAAATTGGATCCATAAATGAACCTTGACACTTGAGATCATGTTTGACGTTCACTTAGTCGACAAAAATACCACAGGGGTTCAACTTTTTAACACCGGGGTTGTTCTTTTATGACATTTCAGAAGGGACACGGAAAACAAAATACACCCAAAATTTGAGTTTAAACCAAGGGGAGTGACAAAATTTAAAAAAAAAACTTAAAAAATGTTTTTTGGGCTTAAACCATCGGAAAACATTAGAAAATTGAGTAAACATATGTTTTTGACCTCAACTTATGCGTTTGGCACTAAAATTGGGACAGGGCTTTAGGACCCTATTGGTACTAAAGATATTATCTAGTGTGCTGGGAGTTTCCTTTCGATTAGGTTTTCGAAACATATGGGTAGAGGGATGGTACACAAATTATGTCACGCTAAATTTCCCTCTTGTCACGTTTTTTGTATGAGTCCTCCGATATTTCGTAAGGCTTGTCACGCTTGGCTTAATCCACTCCCCCACCCCCTGGGCGCGTGACGTAATTTGTGCATAACCCAAGATTGACAAAACTAAACAATAACGATAAATTTGAAACTTATGTGAAGCTAGTTCAGATCTGTAATTTGATCTAGTAAATGAGTCGTGGTTGTACGAATTATGAAGTGCAACACTTCTGAGCCGATTTCACACTTAGATCTCGAAAGATCAATTGAGGGAGTAGCTTTGTAAATAGCGTGTTTCATCATTCCTGAAAAAACGTGTAAAAATTGCATGATGAATGTGGATTAAATAAAATGCAATGTCCAAATATGTCCAAAACCCCTTAGTTCTTTCATGGATGGAAACAAGGGACACTTAAATATGCGTGAGGCGCAGAGTATTCACTCATTTGTTTTATTTGACTGATTGGCTTTTCTTCCACCGTTCAGGAATATAAAATTTTCGGGCGAAACTGCAAAATGCCCGTATAAATGATGCAGTTGTCCACATCAAGCGATGCCTTTTTCATAACAGCCTCAGATCGTTTTCGATTTAAGAAACATAAGTTTCTTGGATTTCCCCAAGAGCATCGCATGAAGAATATCCTTGAAGATCAAGGATGTTCATAATATGTTTCGGCAACAGACCGACCGCTGCTTGGATTCTCTCCCAGAAAAGTGAATGATCCTACAACATTATAAATAATATATGTATTGCATTTAAATTAAGGATAAAAGCTTACCGTGCTTGAGTCCATCATGTAGGTTGATCTTGAAACGTCAGATGTCTTTGTTTCTTAAAAGAAAAGTCATAGCCACCCAAGGGGTAGATCACTTGTTTGATGCACATCAAATGTGCATTGAATGGCATTAAATGCATTTTTTCGTGACTCACATCAACTTAGCCCTGAGGTTGAAAACTTCATTTTGTTATCATAGTAACGCGTCTTTGTTTGTTATGAAAGTATAACAGTACGAAAAGCTGGCAGCTTGGCAAAAAAGATGTTCTTGATGATCTGTAAAGCAGTTAGGAACGGGAACAATTGGTATTTCCTTCCCAGAAAGCATTTAAGCTGTTAAGTGACTCGATGTTAGTTGACTGGGGCAGCGTCGTTCCGCTGACAATACGATTGAATTGATAGATCTTTGCCTTTATAGTTGATCGGAGTTTCACGGTTCAATTTCAGAATTAGTGTTAATTAGATGTTGATAAATAAACAAATTATATTTGCAGTCTGGGATCACTTATATTATATGTAGAAGATTGTGGAACTACAACATGGCGATGAATGTCATCTGGTACACTTCAACGGCTATGGAGGGCATACTACGTCCAAGCTTCATGAAACCTTCCGAGTGGAGAGATTCTCCACTGCTCCAATGTGGACCAAACTTATTTTAAGACTTCATTTGTAATATATTCGATTGTTTAATAAAGTAGAAATCGTCTTGAAAAGCTGGAAATAAATCAACCTCCTCCCTCTCCCATAAGCTTTACTTCATAAATACAAGATTGGCAATCAAATTAAAGATTATAAATTTAATTTGTTCCTTATCCACGGAGAGAATTCCCCAACAGTCTCCTGGAGCTTTTTTTCATAACTATTTTCATCTATAATAGCACCCTACGCCAATGTTGATGTCGGTGAACTCGTTCTGGTTCACAATTTGCAATTTTATCATGTCCTCATAACTGTGGACATCTTACTGAGTCCGCCAATCATGCCCTCTTTTTTTTATCTTTAAGCGAAACAGATTTATCAGCTCTGTATTTCAACAGAAAACAATTCAGCCATTTCGAGACAAGGCAATTTTGGTCGATGGAATATCCTGTAACAAACAAATCAATAAATATTCAAATCACAACACAGCCATTTTTATCTTATATGCTTTCAGTCTTACTAATTACATATAGATCCTGAAAGGATAAATTAAGATTGAGAACTCTGGATGGCCAATGCTTTCGATGATTCATATAGAAGGTAGCTGCCACGATAGTAAATTAAGTGTGGACGAAATTGACACTTACACAACAACAATCAAACCTAGAGTCAAAAATCACAGCATACCATGAGTTTAGAAATTTTCAAAGTGAACGATTGCATTGAAATGCATTTCAATTTTCTCGATGCATCAAGAGTGATCCACCCCTTGTAGCCACCTCGATGTATTTCGAACATATTAATGGATTAATACATATTAATTGATATTAACAGATATTAATACCAATATTATTGAGTGTCCTGCCCCATGGCAGTACATTTTGATAAAAGTTTAACTTGAACAATTCTCGCGTAACTTTTCAAAACGACCTATCTAACAATAGACCATTTCCGTGATTTTTTTTTATTGGCTTATATTGCGCTTCTTAAGATATATTTTAGTTTCTCTCTTTTTTGTGACTGTCAAACAGTTATGCGCCAGGGTGAATCTCTTATCATGGACAATGCGCTTATTTTCCCTGCTAAGAGCAAATTTACTCTTAACGGTAGCATTCACATCCACACAACACTGCGCGCAACTACCTGGCGCGCAATTAATAATACCACAGAAAAATTAAGAAAAGTTTTCGCAACTTTTGTATAGCAGTCAATTGATATTTAAACGGACCAAAATTTATACCCGTACCTTGCAGCATGCATAAACACTTCACAACGGTCAGCTGGTAGACCGGTTTTGACATTTGTCCTCGTTTTTGTTGGCCACTCACAATGGATCTGGGCAGCGCGTATCACTGGTGCGTAACTTGCCGGCGCGCAACTAACTCAACGAAAGTAAAATTTTACAAAATATTCGCAATATGCTTCCTGTCAATTTACTGAACAAACTTTTCAAAGGAACCGATATGTTTTGAAGTCTCTAACTATTGAAAAACAATGAAAAATTGGTGACACGTTAGTACACCCCTCGGTCCCCTACCTCTTATTTCTCTCCGATTTTTATGCGACCCCTTTTTGCCCTATGATTTTTTCTCCACGTCGTGGTGAATATTCGATCAGCTGGTTCGGATCAATCATGACAGATAGAAGCGTGCATGGTGACATCACGGAAAACTTTCCATCTCTGTCCCTCTTCCATTAATTTCAATCGACTGTCCTGCTTTTTGACATTTCTGCTGGAATTGTTTATTTTTTATAGGAGTTGACATTCACTCCTGGAATTGTTGACAATAGGGTCCTAAAGCCCTGTCTCAATTTTAGTACCAAACGCGTAAGTTTAGGGCAGAAACACATGTTTACTCAATTTTTAGTTGATTTTCATTGGTTTAAGTACAAAAAACATTTTTTTATGATTTTGTCACACCTTTTGGTTTAAACTCAAATGTTGGGTATATTTTGTTTTCCGTGTCCCTTCCGAAATGTCAGATAGGAACAACCCCAGTGTTCAAACTATATGCCCTGTGGCATTTTTGTCGAAAAAGTGAATGTCAAACAAGATCACAAGTGTCAAGGTTCATATTCGAAACCATTTTTAAAATTGAAGTTTAAAAATGTTATAGCCGTTATTTGAGCTGGAAAACTTGCTAAAGTAGTTGCAATAACATGCTCTTTCGTATTATTGCATAAAAACAAGAATTCATTAAACATTTTAGGACCCAATTGCTACCGTTGTGAGTCCGTTTTGTCGTGTCGTGTACTTGATTTGACATTTCATTGTGTCTACAAACACTCAACGCAGGGGTGAGATTGAAAGTTGTGGAAAAATCTCCACTTTGTTTATCCACAGGGTTGAAACAACTGTGCCGCACTACTCAAAATGTGGTGAATTCTCTAGTTTTCAAAAATTTATAATAAAATCAGGAGTACATATAAATTAGATCTGAAAGCGTCAATAATCATTAAAAACAATCGTCTTTCGAATAAAAATATAAAAATAGGGGGTAAGGTCTGACGGAAATGGTCTATTGTACGAGAAAAAATATTCCGTAAAGGTTGGTCCGGAAGTTTTTCTTCTCGGTTTTCTATCATGTGACCGTTCTTTTCTTGTTGCAGAGACGGCTGTGTTCCGGAAAATTCCTGCCAGGAAGTTTGAGTATCGGATTCCGCACGCTACAGAAGAAAGATTGGCCCGGAAAATCGCTGGGAAGCATCGAGGAGGCAATCATGGAACCAATTGGATTGATTAAGAAAGTGAGCAAAATCGACTTGGGAGCCTATGGCCAACTTTCCGGAAATGCTTTCGTTCACGGCGCCCACCATGAAGTACTCGTCCGGTAATGCCGCCTCGTATTCAAGTAAAGTTATCATTAGAATCATTAATCGAATGTATATTAAATTGGGTTGAGAAATATAATTTCCACGCGGATGAATTTTACGGTGAAGATCTTTCATTTGTTTACAAAAACAAAAAAAAATATTTTTAAGCAATTTAGAGAATTAGCACAGACAAACAGACGTAACACTTAGAACAAATCTTAATCAAAATCATAGTCACGAAGACATGTACGCCCAATGCTATAATCGATGTGTTTGGCCGACGGGCCAACAGATGGCGGTAGTGTGTAAATGTCAAACACGAACAAAAACGATACGAGCGCTGCGGGTGGCGGATCGGCCACCTACCATATTTTTGAATCGACCGTTAAAAAGGTGGTTGATTGACAACGATGAGAGTGTGACGTCTGTTTGTCTGTGGAATTAGCATTCATTATGCATTACACAAATAATCTCATAATATGCATGCGCTGCTATGTATAAAAATCGTTTATACTAGCAAAGCATATAACGTATAAAATCATTGCAAGGGGTGAATAGACCGAATATGGTTTTAGTATGACTATTACGCTATTTAGTATATATTTTTTTAACCGTGTGGGTGGTTAAGTATCGTAACAATACAAATATAGATATTTTCTCATACAAACATTTCGAAAATACAATACGATATAATGTTCATGTATTGTCTTGATTAGCAATTCGTGTATTGTTGTACAATACAAAAACAATTCAACGAACTGTATCATGGTTGCATTCGTCGTTACAGCTAATGTCAAGTGACTTCTAAAAAACTACTTATTTCAACTTTTTGAATATTTTTCACCCAACATTTCTTGCTTTCTGAACTTGTTTTGTTTATTTCTTTCAGCAAAGCTACATAGAAAAAAGCAACAGTTGTTTTACGCGAAAATAGGAATTTGACCAAACTTGTAAGGTATAAAACCAATTAAAAACAATACAATGTTTTGTTACAATATATTATATTGTTTTTGAATTGTATATCCAAACAAGAATAATATTGCTTCGACATTCAATTACAATACGCTGTATTGTATCCAATACGTTATATTGTACATTAATGGTTTATTCCATTCACTAAATGATACGTTTTTATCCGGGTGCGACGGTATATCGACATTTTCAGATAATCGCATTACGTGGTGTTGCAGCGACGGCACTGGGTTTTAGAGCAGATCAAGGCTTTTGTTCGTAATGATCAGCTTAAACTGAAAACAATTTATTTCAATAAAATATACATAATACTTAACTTTAACACTTACAATCTTCAGTGATTCGGCTCACTTTCAACAGGTTTCAAACCTCTAAACTCGCTTGATATAATTCGGCTTCAAGCCCTCCTGCGATCCGATCGCACGTTACAATACATTTCAATCTTTCTTCTTTCAATTATCCCTATTTCTTATGCAATGCATCTTATAGGGTTACCAGTTAAATCTTACGCGCTAACATTCCCACCCCCGTAAATCTACATATTCTAAGAAGTTTTACAATTCAAATCATTTTGCGCTATCACTGGTTGCCCTATTAGTTTCTGTTTTGATGCAACAATGGGTGATGTAGTAATTGGCATCTCCCAACTAACATTCACTCATTTAAAAAACACCATTATGGCAGTTTTATCCAGCATCATGTTTTATACCATTTTAATAATTTCCATGGCCAACCTTTGTTAAAGCATTGTTCACACAAATTTGGAGAAACTTTAAAGCATGTCGTTGAATACCAACTTTATTTTTCAGCTTTAAAAACGTTTTACAAGCATTTTGTTCAGCTTTTAAACGGCTGGTCTAAAAATAATTAAAGACTAACAAAAAAACAAAAAAATATTTTTCTAGGCACTTTATAAATGTAGTGTGCACTATTATTATGATAGTAAATCAAACTTATTTAAAAATCGCCTGTATACTGGATTCGAACTTGAGACCTTCCAATCGTCAGCGGTATGCCTTGCCATCTGCGCCATCCTAATATTGATGATTATACCGTCCAGTGCAAAATATAAACTTCTCATAGCTGTATATTGACCATGTTCGAGCTTCTATTCGACAACGTCTAATCAACACATGGTACGCTAATCTACAACTGAACAAGCATATTATTCAGCTGCTGTTAAGGGCTGATCCAAGCTGAATTCAGTCGGCTATTTTTAGCGCACAGTGAGAAAATTTACGTCGATGTTGGTCAAAATAATGATTATTTACACAAAGTAAAAACAGTCTGAAATGATTAATCTAGTTTCATAACAAGTTTTAGTTTGTTCAAAACTGATTAATTAACTTAAATTATTTTATAAATTATAGTTTGATTATTTTTTTATTTGTATTTTTCATAAACCTATTACATATGCATTGAAGTAAAAGTTCTCTGTATGAATATATTTGAATCATTTGAAGGGTTAGTCCTCAGAACCCACCTGAACAGAAAAATATTCGAATATATTGATGCGATTTTTATATTCGGAAATGGCCAAGAAAATCATTTTTCTTAGAGCGCAGTATTTATTCAGTTGTGAAGAAATGTCATTTCAAATGTAGCTGGCTATAGAAATTTATTTAATCAATTCTGTCAAAGAAATTTCCATTTTTCTTGTACGGAAAAACATCCCGAGCAGGCGAAAAAAGCTTAGCAATAGAAAATATAATATGGATAGCTAAAAGGGATATTAACTTGATAGATATATGATATAAAATATCTGGAAATGATATCTAAAATAAACTACTAGAACAAAATTGGCATGTAATATTTAGATTCTGCAAGATTTTACCAATAGCTGCGAGCTATTCATTAGATCTGCGTACATCAAATTTTTTTAGGTTTAAAAGATCCAGGAACAAAATTTTGATATTATCTTCAGATATTTTACCTCTTATGTCAATCAAGTCAATATCACGCTTTGTTTGTCAGTACTTTGCTCCTACTCGGAGTAGGAGTGCTTATTTTTGTTTTTCACAATAATTCTGCATTTCTGGAGACTGACCATGTTTATTTTCTGAACAGCTATTTCAAAAGTTTTAAGAAAGCATAATTTATGAGCTTTGAAATGCATTCGGAACTCAACACGAATTTCGGATATTTTGTCCATTTTATGAAATTTAGCTATAGTGTGATCGCTTTTACAAGGCTCATTTATTGCTGAACAATGTGTTTGTTATTCGTCATTTTGTCCTCTATTGGATCAACTGTTTTTATAATATACTGAAGCTGAATTAGGATTTTATAAGATACTTATTCAGCTCTTATTCATGCTTATGTTAAACATGTGGGAATAGCTGAAGTGCGACGCAGGTAAAACGTTAGTTCGTCTTCTGAATATCCTTTTATACATATACATTTGTTTAGTGGAATATTGGCTCTTTAATTGGGGGAAACATGTCTTGTTCAGCTCATTTGTAGAGCAATCTTGACTAGTCGAATGAGAATCTTTGGAAACGTTTAATAAGTGGCGATTCAATTTTTGTTCATTCTAATGCATAACGTTGAACATTGATCCAAGTTTGTGTTAAAAAAGCAACTCCTCAGCTCTTTATTGAGCAAATTTTTTATTCAGCTGCCATTACCATTATTGAGCAATAATTAAACATGCATGCTTGTTTGTGGCTCTGAATTGTTAGTTGGGCTATCTATTCCACATTCGTAGGCTCTCTGACAAACTCTAGTGGCGTGTCGGCTGAGGCAACATCTACACAATTTGAGCTCACCTACCAATCTCCAGCGATAACAAACTTCATAGGATTGAAATACATTGCAATCTTTTACACAATGATTCCGTGCTCGACAAACAAAACAGTAGCTATTGTTTTCTACCTCTGAAGCTGTTGATGTGTCCTCACCAGAGGTGTAGCTACCTCCCCATGTTCGACAAATTTGAGCTTCTGGTCCTACCAAAGTTACCTCACAAGCTGTCTCTACCACTTCATTCATAAATTCATGCAAAGTTTGAAGTGATGATGTTCCATGTGTTCTTCTAAAACGTATCCATTGCAATTTCATTTCTGCTGGAAGTTTTGCTTCTAGCTCTTGCAACAATGTCGGATTTTGTAGATGCGCTGATTGATCCATTGCAGTTAAATGATCAAAGAGATTTTGAATTGCCATTCCGTAATCGATGACCGTTTCCAAGCGCTCCATCTCAGGCGCCGGAAATGATCGAACCTTGTTTATCAATGAATTGATTAAAACTGTAGGTCGTCCGTATAGCATTTTTAAAGTTTCTATCACCTTGGGCACTAACTCAGGTAGGAGCAACCTACTGCGTACGTATTCTAAAGCCTTCCCCTTTATACATCTCTGTAGTCTCACCAAGTTTTCTGCATCACTGTACCCACAAGCTAAAGTAGTGTTCTTGTATTGGCTGTAAAAGACAGGCCACTCTTCAGGGTCACCTGTGAATGTTGGCAAATCTGGTGATATAACTTGGCGAGCGCATATTTGTTGCGATGTTGGCACTACATCTCTGGTTGCTGGGGGTAATACGTTGCTGTTTGATGACATATATTCAAAGGCTTCTGGAAGGGGAATACCGTCGTCTTGACAATTGATTTCACCTAGAACGTCATCAGCCGCGTCGGGTAAATTTTTAGCCGATGCCTCTGTGGAACATTCATCTCCTCTCTCCAGTTGTGATCGCAACAGGTAGTAACGTTTTCGTTCAAAACTCAATTCCGCAGCTTCCCGCTCAGCTATTGCCTTCATCTTGATGGCATGCTCTCTCTGTATGTAGCACAACTGTATTTTCATCATCTCTGATGATGATTCGTTCGAAGCAGAAAAATATTCATTTGGCAAACTATATTTTTCCTTATTGCACTCCACAATCGGAGTCTGATGATTATTTCTCGTCATCTTACAGCGACTCGAAAGTTGAAGATTTTTAAGAATGTTGCAGCGACGGCACTGGGTTTTAGAGCAGATCAAGGCTTTTGTTCGTAATGATCAGCTTAAACTGAAAACAATTTATTTCAATAAAATATACATAATACTTAACTTTAACACTTACAATCTTCAGTGATTCGGCTGCACTTTCAACAGGTTTCAAACCTCTAAACTCGCTTGATATAATTCGGCTTCAAGCCCTCCTGCGATCCGATCGCACGTTACAATACATTTCAATCTTTCTTCTTTCAATAGGGTCCTAAAATGTTTAATGAAATCTTGTTTTTATTTAATATTACGAAAGAGCATGTTACTGCAACTACTTTACCATTTTTTCCCGCTCAAATATCGGAAAAATCATATTAAAACTTTAATTTAAAAATTGGATCCATAAATTAACCTTGACACTTGAGATCATGTTTGACGCTCACTTAGTCGACAAAAATACCACAGGGGTTCAACTTTTTAACACCGGGGTTGTTCTTTTCTGACATTTCGGAAGGGACACGGAAAACAAAATACACCCAAAATTTGAGTTTAAACCAAGGGGAGTGACAAAATTAAAAAAAACTTAAAAAATGTTTTTTGGGCTTAAACCATCGGAAAACATTAGAAAATTGAGTAAACATATGTTTTTGACCTAAACTTATGCGTTTGGCACTAAAATTGGGACAGGGCTTTAGGACCATATTATCCCTATTTCTTATGCAATGCATCTTATAGGGTTACCAGTTAAATCTTACGCGCTAACACGTGGATTTATCTTGCAGAGCACAATATGTACCCATCATTGGTAATCGAAGGGGAACTTCATTATGGGGATGAAGTACCCTTTTTATGACATTACACTGATAAAAATCCACACGCTCGATCTGTGTGTTTAAAATTATGGATCGATTCATGAACGTCCATATCGATTTGCTATGATTTTCTTGCAAACTTCGTGTGTGCTACACATTAAATTCCTTTGTTTTGCTTCATGGATTGATTCATCAACCGACAACAGGGATTCCATATTTTTTCCACATAAGTTCCCGAAGCTTTCTCTTCAGATTGGTATGTGTCAACCTATGGACGCATAGATCATCACTCCAACACGGGTTCAGTGTGTTTTGCTTATGGTTATCTTGTGTCATAATCATCATGTTCAAGTTGGTCGATTCATTGATATGCGCAATGAGATTGTTATGATGAAATCCATGAGCTATGCTATCGATTTCCATGTTCAAAGCTTCTAAATTGTTTGTGATCAACCCATGGGATGCATAGTGAACTGAATTGTGGTTGGACCTCATGTCGAACGACAGTCATCATCATGCTTCCAAAGAGAAGAAGCAAATTTTGAAGCTGAAAATGTTAGATGAAAATTTGTGAATTCGATTTTTCTTTTATTAGTGAAGTTGACCGATATACGAGAATTCTACCTTTTTATAAGAAAACATTGATTATAATGTATACACACTTAGAAAATATCACCGACTCCGGTAATTTTTTTTACCGAAATATAAACCGCTGAGCGCTCAGTAATGCTTTCGGTAAAGTTAAGAATCACCGAACGATCAGTAATATAAATCAAAACACAGCTGTCAAAATATTACAAACTGTTCGTTATCGATTACCGAGCAGATTGTAAAATTAATTACCGAACGTATTGTTAATATCAGCAGGCAGTTGGAATTTCATTCCAGATGATTAAAAAAAGATAAAAAAAAGCAAATTCATATTGATGATATTCATTTATTTTGGGTTCTCGTGTTCACTTCGTGTATAAAATGATGGATATTCAGTTTACTATTCTACCGTCAGAAGTTCAGAAGTACAATAAATGTACGTATGGGCAGGATTACTACATGTTTCCGAATGTGCTTGATAGGACGTTGTAATTCGAAATGTGAATTGGTAATTGAATCCCACAACGAAACATCCAAGTCCATCCTAAAATACAGCTCTTTAATTAAAACTCCAGGGAAATCTACTTATCATACTTACGAAGAACCTAACGCTGATCTTGGTCATGTTAATTAGTTTTTAAAAAACGGTGTCTATCATCCCGAACACACAATTTAAAAAGTATCGGAAACAATCCAAACGCGTCGTTTTGCACTTCGAAACAAGTATGGCGGCATATTTGGTGTTTGGAACAAATTACCATTTGCTCGGTAAACCCTTGTAGTCCTGGTACTGAAGTACGGTAAAAGTTTACAGTCTACAGTGAATCTGGACGGTGTACAGTTTTTCGGTAGAACGAAATGACGATTTCGGTAAAAAAAGATAAATATTTTTATGACTTTCCTATTTTTTTCAAGTTTGTTCGGTAAAGCTCGTTAGCAATACCGAAACTCCAGTTGGTTATTGATTTACAGTTTGTTTTCGGTAAGAATGTTTACCGAACAACGAAATAAAAACTAAGTGTGTAGTTTAGTAGAAAAATCGGATTCCACTAACAGATTTTCCTGGCTTTCAGTTTCGAAAAAATGAAATATGCTCATCCCTGGCTTCCCAAATTATGGATTTGCGGCGCCCCGCTTGTTGCTGGCTCACGGGTTTGAAAAAAAAATCAAGAGAGCTTGCGACAAGCAGAGGAGCCACGGATCCATATTTTGGGAAGCAAAAATTCTTCTACCAAATTTCTTCTTTCAGTCCCATGACATTTATGTTCTATCACACATGACTATCTTAAGCTACTACATTTCGAATTCAATAAGCAAATCAGTTGGTTTTCATGATTTAATATTTGGAAATTCATGTTTGTTTCACATGATAACCTAATGTTGATACACATGTTATTATACCGTGAAATCAATGATGAAATCCATATGGCTACCACACTCAAATCATGTGGTTTTCCTCATTGCGCAAATCTATAAGTAAAACACACGACCTTGACGTGTAGATTTTTCTCAGTGTAGAAAAATACTCTTTTTCTGACAATAGGGTCCTAAAATGTTTAATGAAATTTAGCTTTTATTCAATAACACGAAAGAGCATGTTACTGCAACTACTTTAGCAATTTTTCCCGCTCAAATAACGGATATATCATATTAAAACTTCAATTTAAAAAATGGATTCATAAATGAACCTTGACACTTGAGATCATGTTTGACGTTCGCTTAGTCGACAAAAATACCACAGGGGTTTTAGTTTTAACACTGAGGTTGTTCCTATCATTGTTCATTTCGGAAGGGACACGGAAAACAAAATACACCCAAAATTAGAGTATAAATCAAAGGGTGTGACAAAATCTATAAAAACATAAAAAAAATGTTTTATTGCACTTAAACAAACGAAAAACATTAGAAAATTGAGTAAACATGTGTTTTTGGCATAAACTTAAGCGTTTGGCACTAAAATTTGGACATCGCTTTAGGACCCTATTCAGTACACTGGAAAAAATATCTATATCCTGTATATGCACTGTAAACTCGGCTTTACTCTTTAATGTGTGAAAAATACCCATTATTTTCTTATATATGGAGACGTCAAAATAAAGGGTACTTCATTTTTTCAAATAATGGGTATTTTTTGCCCATTTATATGTTCCGCGTATTTACTCTTTAATGGGTGAAAAAAATCTTGCAGCTATAGTCATTTAAGATTCATGGAACAGCGTTTGATGTTCATTAGTTCGTTACTATTATATCAGAAATAAGAATTAAAAAGTGCGGATACGTAAAAGGTAGGTTTAATATTTTTCGTGGCTGTGTCCTCTATCTAGACAAATAATCAAATATTTTACAGAATGAATTTTCTGCCCAATACATCCCGTTGCATGCCCCGCTGCGCAAAACCGCCAGTAACAGCTGCTCCATACATCAGGCTTATTGATGAATAGATTATTCTACTGCATCAGAACAATAATTGTTAATATTATGTTGAATAAAATACGTTTGTTTATATTAAGAAGTTGCTATAGTTTATGTTTTATACACGAAAATAAACAATAAAATAGATTGAATTTTCATGTTCGGAAAAAGAGTAAATTTTACCCTGTTTCTCTAAAAATCCTTTTTCGATAATGGGTAAACTTCACTCGTTGATTTGACGTACAAGCCGTTTACTCTTTAATGAGTAAGGGCCCTTTACTCTTTTTATGAGTTAAACTACTTTCTCTCAAAGAGGGTACTTTTTTACCCTTTAAAGGGTACTTTGGTGTTACAGTGTGTGTAGCACAAATAGATTTTTGCAATGTGCCGATGTACATGATGCTTATTTGTGGGACACATACCACGTGTTCATTTTGCGATCTTCAAATTTATGTGTGATAACAAATGAAATGTGTATGAAAAGGGCATATATCTTAAATGCCTTTCAAATGAAGAATATTGGTTAATACTAATAAGATTGTTACGAGGTAATAAACGACGTTAAAGGTTTTTAATAGCATAATATAACGTTTATTTATTGCGTTCAATTCAATCAATGACTAACTGGTGATTCGATCTAAAAACTATCTTGTAATTGATGATTGTACCGCCCGTTGGCCTGAATTCGAATCACCAGAAGTGTCCACAAACTACAACCGGAATATCTTCGAAATAGCACAATGTGCTCCATTCTATAACGAAGACACTTCACAGCGGCTGAAGTTTGCCTCGATATCAGACCCGTAGCCTGCCCGCATAGAAAAATACAATTCGTCGTATTTTCCAAACAATAAGATTCTTCTAGCTGTAAGAGTTATTATATCACAAACAGTGGCCTTTTTGTTGGACAATTGGAGTTCCAGAGCTCTAGACTATTAATAACGGTTTTCATAATCCACAGCAAACAGTAACAGTATATAATACTGTTCAGAAATTGTGAAATATTGTGAAACAGAAAACTCGTAGGAAATAGTGGCAGTATAAAATTACCGTCCGTAAAATGGTTTGTACGCAACACACTAGCACATATATGCATTTCACTGTATTTTACCTTTTCATTACAGTTTGGCAAACAGTCACCCGCAATAGTATTCGTGAACAGGTTCATAAGCGAACTTAATCCACTCTTAAAATTTTCTCACAACAGCGTAAGCATTATAAATAATTTGAAAAAAAAATCCAACTTAATCTTGAAACACTACCGTTTTTGGTTCTTTGGGTTTATTCACAAATTTCATAACGTCATAAATGTTCATTTTTGACACCCACCCAACTCCTCGTTGCGCACTTTGTATGAGTATTTTTCGAATATTGTATGAGCTGTAACATCTTAAGGACACCCACCCACCCCCTTCAGGGTTATGAATTTTGTGAATGAACACTTTTATAGTTTTTCAACAAATTGTGTGAAAACATATTTCGAAAAAAAAAATCGAAAACCTACATTGCTGATGTGATGTTTTACTAGAGTGTTTGTTTTCTCTCTATCTAAATATGGAAAAAAGTGAATCCATTTGGCGGATTTGTTTTTGGGAAAAATAGTTTATAAAATCAGCATGAATCAGTGTGAAATGTCCAGCAACAGTAGCGCCGGTAAGTAATTGATCTGAATAATCTAAATGTAGCACGTGAGTCATTTGTTTTTTCTCTTAGATGCGGGAGTGGAATCATCGACGGAATCGACACAATCTGCTGTCGAACTGGCCGAGCCCTTTCAGCAAAATGGCTGGGATCGGAGACGCTGGGACTAGATAAAATGACCGAAACCAGACCGGTGCTTCACCAGAAACAAGACAAACAATGTTTTCCCGGGACGGTGCACTACGCTGTTCCATCACGATTCCCGTTAAGCGGAAGCTAAAATGTTGGCAAATTGGAACCCATCGGAAAATATTCTTCAACGCCTGAAAATTTACGTGTGAGAAAAATTTACAAGTGGTGAATCAACAACTGAACCTTTCCCTAATGTGAAATAATAAAATAAGTTTATTAAAAGTACAGTCCATGGGATTTTATACTTGGGAAAATATAACTCTGCTGAAGATGCTCAAAATGTATCATTTCTATTTTATGGTTTAAATCCAAAAGAACAATACCACATACAGTAAAATAATCATTTAGCACCAAAGACCAACTATTACACAAACATTATTTGTTTTTATTGAATATTTATGGTTTTAATGTTTCTTAACCATTTGGCTTAAAATAAATTTGTCAAAAAATGGACGGTATATCTACCGTTTGACGAACTATTCATGGAAAATTTTGTTCGTGAAAATCGCCATATTTATATGGTTACATAACTTAACCGCCCATTCCCCACATTGTTATTTTCCCATTCACTATTGTAGCAGTCAGGAATTTTGTAAATTAGTTTTGTATATAATTGGTGTAAATAATGTGAATAGAATAGCGTGGTAAGAACATGTAGTCTTTAAGAATGAATTTGAATTTTGAAAAGTATTCCTCTTAGCGTAGGCAAAACGAGCATTAAAACTACTTGCAAACGCTTCCCTGGGTCGAAGCCATTTGTTTTCTCAATAAGGTGGGAAAGGGAAGGCAGCACGACTAGCATACAAGTTATCCAATGTAACTGGGTAGTCACGACAGTACACGAAGACTTTCGGGAAATGACGTACTTC
>NW_018736275.1:0-28064 GCF_002204515.2 Aedes aegypti | reverse complement strand
TGTTTTTTTTCTTCTTTTAATCAAAGGCTGTTCTTTCTAGTTGTTTTCTCAGCGAATATTTTGGGCTTCTAGGTAATGCAAATTATCCTGATCTAACAGCTAATCCATTCGATTTTAAAATTCATTCTTCGGCTTCTATGTAACGCAAATTATCTTGACCTATCCCTGTTAGGTCCTTACCAATTTGACCTTACGGTCCATTAGAACTATCGATCACTTTCGAACTAACGACCCTGTCGACCTAACGGCATTCGGCCTAACGACATTAGGCCTATTGGCTTTCGGCCAAAAGATTTTTTTCGTTGACAATTCAGCCTAATACCGTTTAAGTTCATATTACGGACCCAGTGAAGTATAACTCGTCAGAAAACGTTTAAAAATAAATCATCCTGTTTGATTACTTCGCGTTATCAAACCTAACTTTCGAATTCGTCCCCTTGATGCTACAACTAGATAACTCGAAATTTGAAATTTTTGACTTCAATATGCCAAAACATTTTTATTAATTAGATCTGTAAAATACCTACAGCTCATAAGCGTGTGATTCAAAATACACAAGTTAAAGTTTATTTTTCAACCATATCCTCTGCGATTAACCGTCACCTTGTAAAACGGTCATATTTCAAATTGGCACATCCCAAAATTTTGATTTTCGAGTTATCTAGTTGTAGCATTAAGGGGACGAATTGTGGATGAGGATTTTGATTTCGCAACATAAATAAATTCAAATAAATCGAAATGTGTTGGTTTACCAAGATTCTTATTCCAGCCGCTTCCTTCCTTTCGCCTCATATTCACTTCGATTTGAATTCCGGACAGTTTCTGAAAGTAATTAATAGTTACGTCAAATCATTAACTGAAATTGGCAAACCACTAAAAGCGGCATCTTAGACAATTGAACATTATAAATTATTCACTTTGATAAGCGATTAGACCATGATAAATAATTATTTGTGAGATATAAACATGCTTATATGTAAATATAATATTTTCATTTGATATGAACAATATCTATGTAGAGAAAAAATATGCCAACACTTGAGGTGACGAACCTATCAAAGTTTGTTGAATAAAGTGAACCTTTTGGAAGTCTACACTTGAAGTGTCGAACCATTCAAAGTTTTTTTTTAATTACAAAAATAAAGGTAAAAAGAAGAAGGTGTTTTTAATAAAAAAAAAATTTAGGCAGAAATAATTTGTGAATCAGAGTTTATGTCGACACTCACAGTGACGAACCATTCATATTTTTTTGAAAAATCATATTTACGTCTCACCGTTTTAACGATTAAAGGTGCAGTCATACATATTTTATAGATTAGAAACAATAGCATAAAACGAGCTCACCAATTGATTCGTCATCCTTGAGCAGCAACAATCCTCTTTCAGCGTCACTCGTTTGCTTAGCTATATAAAAGCACTCAGAGAAAATAGGCGCGCAACCCGTGAGGGAAAACAACTGACGAATGCTGGGGCTTTCTTGACGCACTCCCCAGGAGCAAGCGTCAATGTCGGAAGATCAAAAATAACTCATAAAGTTGACATATCATCATGCAAACTAAAAATTATGAATAGCATGTTTTTGTGAAAAGTACTGTATAGGTATGTGTAGTTTTTTTCAAGCTTTACAATTTTTTAAATTATGTATATCATTGAAAAACATTCGAAAATATCACAATGAACGATAATCAATAGAATCAGTTTGAAATTTATGATGAAAAACAATTTTACTATCAAAACGTATTAATTTCTAAAAGTGTCCAAAGTAGCCCCTTTTTTGTCTTAAAGGACACATTTTTTTCGCTATTCAAGCAACTTTTTTATTTATTGATGGATTTGTCTCGTATTTTGCACATTGGTTACTTACAAATACAACTTAAATATGCGCAAGAATTATCGAAATCTATCCATTATTCACAGAGCTACAAATCCACAAAGTTGAAGAATGTGGAAATAATGTCAAAAGAAGCCCCGTTTGACGGTATCAACATTTTTGGATTGATTCGATTTTGTTTTGAAGATTGAAGAAAGCTTGCCGCCACCACCAAATATGTAGTGGATAAATTCTAACTCAGGTCTTTTACTTTGCTAAAGACACCAAACTTATAAGGATCTTGAGATACGTATTAAATTATTAAAAGATTAATATATTATTATTAAAGGGAATTTCCAATCATTCTTGCCATTGCCCTGCTAAATAACTTTGTCAAAGACACCAATCAATTTGCTTATCAGAACCTGATTGATAAAACAAATGTTATCAAGCGGCATCCACAAATAACGTAACGCTCTAGGGGAAGGGGAGTAGGCTCAAGCGTTACGACTCATACAAAAATTTGAAATTGTTCATACAAAAAGCGTTACAGAGGTGGGGGGTGGTCAAAAATTCCCAACTTTAGCGTTACGTAATAGGCAGACACTGCCTTAGTGCCTTCTAGTAGATGAACTTGGAACTGCCACCAATCTGCTAGCTTATCAGGATATTGAAAAAATACTATCGTCACCCAGCAGATGGATTCCCAATCAGCTTTATTTCTGTCCCATAGCCCTTGATCTGCTGAACAACTTTGCTGAAGACTGCAACCTTCTAGCTTATCAGAATCTCAAAATATGGTAGCGGATAAAGTCTCAATAAGTTTTGCCACTGCCAAATAGCCTGAACAACTTGCCTAATAGACACTAATCTTCAAGTTCATCAGGAGCTCGAGATATCCAATGAATGAATAATATAGCCAATGTTGACCTTCCTTAGCCTAGTGGTTAGAGTCCGAAGCTTCAAAGCAAAGCAATGCTGAAGGTGTCTGGGTACGATTCCCGGTTGATCCAGGATCTCTTATCGTAATGGAAACTTCCTTCAATTCTCTAGGCATACACGGATAGAAATCTAATTCCCAAATCATGATTTACTAACCATTCTTTTGATTTATTTAGTTAACCTTCCAGTCGTCGCATGATTGATCACCGTAAGAACCACCACGCTGCTGTTGTGATCGAAAAGCGAGGTTTTTTCACCAGTGTTGTACAAAATACAACAGCGCGACGACTGAAGTGTTAACATCTAGACAGATAACACTGAATCAACAATTTCACGGCACAATACTCGGATCTTGGCCTCATCTCTCCATCCTCGGTTCTGCCCCACGATTTACTAATCATGAAGCTCATAAATTGGCTACGATTCGATTTCAGGACGACAAATCATGGTTCCTGGAGCCATCCATAATCATGATTCTTCGTAACCGTAACATCCGGATTAACAACACTAAGCAGTTCGCTTTGCTTTAGCTCATTCGTATCGATCACTCCAATTCAACACGACGCGACGATCTGGCAGTGTGGTAAAGTACGTGGCTCTCAATCCGAAGGTTATTGATACAAATCTCATTTTTGGTATATTCTATGGTTATTTTGTGTTCATTTTATCGGGTTGACTGACTATCAATACCCGGACACTTAAGCTGACACAAACGTTTAAAATACGTTTTGAATAGGTTTCAATCAAAATCATTAAAAGTCTTTTTACATAATGAACACTTTTATGTTAAAACTAAGTGTAAATGATGAGATTTTCGATAAAATTGAAGATTTAACCATAAAAATAATTAAAACAATGAAATTTATCTTGTCCTTAAATCCGGACACCTGCATTAAATCATGTCTATAAATCCGGACACTAACGAATCAAAATCCGGACAGCTTGCAAAACATGTAATTATTGAAAGAAAAAAATGCAATTTTTTAAATCAACTCGATTTATCGTGCTCCGAGGAACATGTGCGTATTCTGTGATGGATAAAACATTTGAATTTTAAACAGTATTTGTAGTTTTATTACTGAGCTGAGATGACTGTGGCTTAAGCTTCAACGATCACTGACTAGTTTTATTTTTTTCGTATATATCTACGCACAACATTTTTTTCATTTCTCATTCCACATTTATTGATAATTTTGAATGTTTTCTATCAGTTTCACTTGTATATTATGTTTTCAAGCTCAGTAAATTAACGATTTAATTGCACTGTCCGGGTATAAAAATACTTGGCTCCATTCCCGGACAGCCTCTTCTCCTTGATCTTTTAGCTATTTTCAACGTAGATTCACTCCATATGTCTGCATCATGGTGTAACCAAACTCTTAAGCCATCACTTCATGGATAATTCTGTTTAATTCACTACGCAAATTGAGTATTTTTCAAATGTTTTAGTTAACTAAACGTTATGTGTGCGTTCAACGACACTATCACCAAATCACTTGCCTCGCGAATAAATGACGGTTGACAAGAGCAACTTTTTCGTTTTTGTTATTTTTAGCTGTTTGGCAATGATAATTAGATAACAAATGAATGTAAAATGATCAGCTTTGTTCATAGCAAAAATTGTGAGTTGAAATATTAATATTAATATGAAATTTTGCCTTCAATTAATGAATATCATCAGAGTGTCCGGATATTGGTACCGTCCGGATTTTGATTCATCACGGTAATTGCACTGCGATCCAAATGAATAAGCGATGGGAGTTTTCACTTACTCTCGGAGTGCAATTTTAGCAGATCTAATATTATTGATCAATAACGACGCCGGACAAGTCCTTACAGTCAGTTGGGATTGGGAAGGAATGTTAAGGTGTAATGATTGTTGCTTCTAGAGACCGAGAATACCTCTGCATCTCCACAATCACTACGGGAAGGGTGTTTATTAGTGGAGAAGGAAAAGATCTGGGAGTCACCTTTGGTCGGTGATGCGATCCATGGATAAGGAGGAAAAATACAACTGATACTTAAAGCTAGTTTTTATTTTTGTCTCGAAAAGTTTTTGGTAGAAGATTTAAAATAAACCGTCAAATTATACATCGACATTCATAATGTCGAACAATTCAAAAACATTTTTTTTTAAGTAATGTCAAAAATTGTACATGTATACAAGAATTGTACAAAATAGGAATTAATGCCGACACTTGTAGTGACGAACCACACAAAGTTTGATTGAATATTACATAGAAGTAACGCTTTCTTATGTTATCATAAGCATGAAACGAGCTCACCAGTTGGTAATCCATCCTCGACTGAACACGAATATCTTTTCGCACTCACATAGCGCAAGCAGCAAAACTTCTCGGAGCCCCAAAAACGAACCGTCTTGCTTGGGCTTTCCGAAGCACTGCCACTTGTGTTGCGTTACGGCACTATCGTTTGAAAAGTATCATCGTATTTCCCACATGATTACGAATGCAAAAATGGCAACTTAAGCTGAGATGAGAGCTTTCTTTGGAAGTGCTCATTGAACACTAAGCTGAAAAATAGGCTCTGTTCCAGTGAGGACGTAATTCCAAGAAGAAAAAGAAGAAATGTAGCAAATTTAGGTACCCCAAGACAATCTGAAATAATTCCGGAACAACCTGGACCATATTTAAAATTTCTACGGACCATAAACTAGAAAAGCTTTTACGGTAAGTTCTGAAAATTTGAACTAAATCCATCGAGAAAGAAAAACGCTAAGCGCATTTTAGTGTTTTTTTTTTCAGTATGTGAAAAGTATGATAGCTGAATAAAGGTTGAAAATGGTATGTTTGAACAGGTTATAAAAATTAAAATTGAATCTCTCTAGATATTTTTGGGTGAAATTGTCATATTTAGAAGATTATAAAATATTTTTACGATGAAGTTGAGATATTTTCCTCTTTCTATTCTTCATACTTAAAACCAATGAAAGTATGGGAAAAATTTCATCCATAGCATTTTTTTCAATTCTACCGATTATGAAAATATAGCCCAAATGTTGATCTTTAGCGATTAAAACTCGTATGTGCATTCAATGTTATAAATCGTTGGTTCAGACATAACGTGCTAAGAGAATTTTTACAATAATTTCTTCATAAATTGTTCCTGAGTTTTTTCTAGAATTCTACAATCGAACTCCTCCAATCTTCAAATTCCTTAAGGAATAAGCCAAAGAGTTCCTCCGAAAAATTTTAAAACAATATCTTCAGGCAGTAAAAAAGGAAGTGTGCAAACTTGCAGAAGAATACAACAATAAATCCCTTTAGGAATTTCATGAGAATTCCTAGATCAATCCATCACAAACTTTTGGAGTCTTTCTTGAAAAAAATCGTTGTCAAGAACTCTAAAGAACTATAGTTTGCAGGTAATCATCCTGCTTTTGAGATATATCACACAGAAAGAAAAATCTATGACGTATATTTCAACGTCAAATCATGTATATTAAAGGAATGTCAGAGATGTCGTTTTTTAAAATTACACATCGTGTCAAATTACATTTTTTGCAATCGCACTGTCGAGGAACTAAGTTTTGAGCTTAGGGTATGCAAAGAATTAGGCCAGCTCAATCTAAATCCTTCCCCGAATCCGCGATAATGGATAGTATTATCGATCTCCAGCAGTAAGGTAATGCAGATCAATTGTGGAAAAACGAATATGTGATTTCATTTAAAATTGTTCAAACTTTTTACTAATGAGTCAACTATTTCTTCACATCCTCTATTCGATACGCACTCATCTACCGTGGATCAACGCAACCTTCCGACAGTCCTAATTCAATTATCTCCCATTTGGTAGTCATGTCCTCCCCCAGCGATTAATCGCATCCACTCGATCTTAATACGTCCATTATTTTATTAGCTAACATCTTGAGCAACGCGACAACGATCTGGTTCCAGTCGGTGTGACAGCCAAGCGTAGCGTGCAGCACCCGGTTTTTGATCCCCACACGTCACAACAATATATCGTTGCTGCGTTATTGTAAGACGGAAACCAGCCATAAGAAGCGCAGAGCAGCTTAGAAGTGTGGAATGCCAAGATGCATGTCGATCGTCATGCAACGAGCCTGCCTTATGTAACCCGCTAACGGACAGATCAAATCTGATGCATTCATAAATTGGGGAATATATACCTGGTCCGTTTTTATTTTCGAAGCAAATTAGGAATGCTCTGAAGCATGTTTTGGTTTCGCATCCAAACATGTCACTCATATTCGTATCTGTTTTCTTCAATCTCAATCTAAGCAGACATTTTCCGAACATTAAACAATCATCACACAGTGATCTTGTGCAGACAAACGAAATTCCCAGGTTGATGTTAACGGGATCCCTACTCTGACAGAATGCGAATTTTCTGGCTCGATGAGTTTTCGTAAATGGGGCTATGTGCCGTGTGGGAACCGAAAAAAAGCTAGGTATTCTTGATGACAACACGATTCGGTTCGGTGATTTGGCCAAGATAAGTTTTATGACTTTTTAAACTGATTCTAATTGACGTAGCGGATTACGGTTTGATGGGCTTATTGTTTTACGAGCAATGACTTTTTTGGGTCAGTGACGGAGACGGAGTAGAGAAAACAACTCAGAGCAATCTTTATTGTCCCTGTACGGTAATTAAGTGCCCAGATTTAGAACTGAAGGGCTGGTACACGCGCAACCCAAACTTTTGCACGATACACCATACTAAGGGGAGCCCAAACTTTTGCACGGGAGTGTATCTAACAATATCTATAATTATTTTGTGGGTTTTTAGCAACCATCCCGGAATCTTTTGAAAAATGAATTCAAAACTTTTATGAATTTTGGCATTAGTCAAGCGTAAACAGTGAACCAAATCAGGAACAAAGCTGTTTCAAAGCACCCTCTTGTAAGTGCCACAAAGTAACTCTACGCTACTATTCTTCAGTAGATGATGATAGTGAGGTTTAATTACAACGCCAAACCATACATTCACCTTCAATCATTGTTGGTCGCCCCGGCAGTCCTACTTGATAATGAAGTAATAAGCCACGGCCGCTAAATTATGTAATTAAACTCATACATCAGGTGTCGGTCGGATCCGCTTAAATCGTAAGTGGATACTTAAAGAAAAAAACCCATTCCGGTAATACAAACGAATCGCGAGCAGATATGCAGCAGAGAAAGGTCTCTACTGACTACCACCAAGAGTGCACCCACTTAAAACGAACCGCTTGCTTGCATCGACTCCGACTGTGCGACTCTTGAACCAACTCTGCGCCTTTTCTCATCGTCTCGCGGGGTACACGATGATATTCAGCAATAATTTTCCCCAACTTGATTCCGAACCACACTTGTGAAGGTAATCTTTTGAGGGGCCTTACTTAAGGTTCCCTCTGCGGGCCACGGCGGGATGATGAACTGTTGTGCCATAATTCCAATTCACTTTGCATAATAGATTGCCCAAGAGGCTGCGCCGAACCTCCAATGTGAGTGGTGTAATTTCTCCAGAACATGCAGGTCTACAAGTGCGACTTGACCGCACTGTGGTCCGAAGGTGGACAAAATTTTTAAAATCATAGTCGTTTCTCTGGACGGCACTATTTCCTTGGATTTCTTGGCAGATTGTGGTCAACATCCCAAAGTTTAGAGTAATTCATTCGATTTTGGGCTTTGTACAACTCTTTGTGCGAACCATGAAATTTATTATTTATGAAAATTGATATGTTATATGAATTACACTTGATTCTAATGGAAAATTTCAATAAATTCATACAGAATGAATTAGAAATAGAAAAATATTGAATATTTGAAAACAAAATTGCATAATGATGATCCTGGTAAACCATATGAAAATTAAACAAAACTTTACCATTTAAACGGAAATTTGTGGTTTGACCGTCATTTGTGCTAGATAAAACCATGTGGATCTGTGTGGTTTGGCACTGTGTCGGCCGGTCAAACCAAATCAATAAATGTATCAACGGAGGCAAGCGTTTGCAAGACACGTGATTTCTGTCAGCTGGACTGCTCCATGTAAGTATATCACTGTAGGAAAACTCAACCGAACACATTCTCGATTTCCTCGATCGTTAATTTCCAACAGGGAGGCTTAATTCAACCCCACCAATAATCCTCATTTTTCACTTTCATTTCACACTACTTGACCGGAGTGCTCGCGAATGAATCTAATGAATGGACCCGCCATCCGAATAACGTGCATCCATTCATCAAATGGCCATTTACTCCAATCACTGAATCGGCTTAGGGAATACGGAGGGCTCCATCCATGAAGAGAGAGGTTACAACCCGTACACACGAAGCATGCAGATCGCTTGTTCCCTTGTTGTAACCGATAGCTGATTGGTGTTGTTGAAGTAGTGGCTGTGCGATACCGCTTTCTGTGATGCATGATCCCGGTAATGATCGTGTGTAGATCGTAACTACACATAGTGTAAGTATGTACGCCTTTGAATCACGTTCATTAGGCAGATTATCGATGGTACTTTTTCAAACGATTTATGCGGGGTGGTTCCTCTGGGTTAGAACGAGTGGATCGTTAACCTATTGAAGTTGGGGATTGTTCGTTCGGAAAGAAGAAGTACATGGAGTTAGTAAAAAATTATATGCATTGAACTTAAAGGCTGAAATAATGATATGTGAACTATGGTCACAAACATTTCGAAAAAGTTTCATTTCTATCGTCCATAAATCATCGAAAAGTTTTTTGTTTTTCATTAACATCTGGAGAAACCCACCAGTACTGGACACCGCCGAAAATTTAAGAAATCATTCTCATATCAAGATTATAGATATATTAGAAGAAAATGAAGCTATTTTGGAGAGAAATGTTTGTGTAGAACAACACATCTTTGAAATATGTACGTTTTTTAATAAGAACATCTTTTTAAAAACGATTAAAAGTTGACGTATCCCTCAAATTTGAATATAATGTGAAAAACATAATTTGTATAATTTGAAGTATGAATGTATTTTGTACCACTTTTGAACTAAAAATGGTCAACTACTTGTTGGTCTATCACCTCCTGTACCCTAGTTCAGGTCAGTTTGATTTGATCCACGATATCTTTGTAATTTGTGCATCAATTTTAGGGGAAGGGGTGGTAAAATGAACATCATAAGGATATCATCTTGTTTCTAATAGTAAAACGAGGAATTTCTATAGTTCTATCGCACAACATCAAAGGTAGGGATTTTATCTAAAGCAGCGACACGAATTCAGACTAAAATAGCTAAATTACACATATTTGTATCGCTAGCAAAAAAACGATGCAAATGTTCATTTTACCTGCACTATGGACCAGTGCACGAGTTCTTTTTTGACGTTTGAGCGGTGCCGTGTTATTTACGTGACCATAGCAACGAATGAATTTGGCACCGCTCAAACGTCGAATTAGTGAACTCATGCTTTGGTCCATGTGGGTAAAATGAACAGCTGTTGGTGGTAAAATGAACATCATGCAAAAAACGTGAGCAAACAAATATTTTTGAAAATTTCATTGCACATCCGCAAATATTTCGGTTAAGGATTGTAAGCTATTCAAAAAGAAATTGAAAAATATCGGAATTGACATCATATCATAACCATGTTCATCTCACTGAAAAACATAAATACCTTCGAGTGAAAAGTTACGTCAGTTCTAGTTTTCGAACATGATTTTCTAAATTCTTAGTTTTCGTTTATATGTTTACTTCAATTGACCTTCGTATCAACCCGAACACACCGTTTTAAGCTCTAAATCGTCCGTGCATGATAAAAATTCATTGAAATTTATTTTTCTCGGTAAAAGGCAGGGTGTTCATTTTACAACCCCTGTTCATTTTACCACCACTTCCCTTACATGGATTTTATCGATCATGGTATCAAATATCCAATAAAAATGAGAAGAATAAAGTTTCAGAAAAAAGATTTTTGAAGAACGTCTTGAAGATTAAATAAAGCTTGAATTACTCTTGTAAATATTTCTAATGCATTGAATTGGCAATGCAATACTCGCTTGATACTAAATAGGCTATAATTTGCTACAATGAATCTGCGCCGAATGGATGAGTCTTCTCCATTGGGCTCGGTCCTGGGCCAATTGCTTCCAGTCGCCCTGAACGTTAAGTGCCCACCATGTAGTGCGGGTGTGATGCAATTTGTATAAATAAATGACTTTTCACGTAGACTGTTATGCGACTGCTGTGTGTCTGGGTTCGCTACCACTAACACGTCCGGACCCACGTTGACCATCATCAAGCGTTTCACGAATCAGTCTAATCAGCTTCGCCGGAAAGCCATGTTCGGACATAATTTGCCAAAACTCGTTTCTCTTCACTGAATCGTACGCTGCTTTGAGATCAACAAACAGATGAAGAGTCTGCAAGTTGTACTCCCGGAATTTATATAGAATTTGAGCAGAGCAGTTATTTGATCCGTCGTTGATCGGCCCTCCCAAAAACCAGTTCGGTATTCACCGAAAAAGGACTTCTAATGCGGTCTCAATCTGTTGAACAGAATCCCAAATATGATTTTGTATGCCGAAATATGGAATGTTATCACTCGATAACTAGCGCATTCCAGTCAATGTCAATTGTACAAAAGCAAATGAGAGCATCCAAGCAACTAGTAGGCATTTGTTCTTCCTCCCTTCAGTGTTTGAGAAGTTCGGCAGAGAGCCCGTCATTCCCCGCAGCCTTGTTGTTCTTCAGCTCATTAATAGCTTTCTCTACCTCATCTAGCGTTGGAGGTTCACAGCCTGTCCATCGCCATCGATTTGGAATCACATTTCGAATCACTTCCGTTATCTCCGTTCAACAATGGCTCGAAGTACTTTTTCCACCTGTGCGGCTACCATTGTTTTATCCGTCAGCAAGTTTCCTTATAGGTGGTTGCACATGGCGGGAACCGGCGCTGTTTTTCTCCGCACACGATCGACAGATTCGTAGAACCGTCGCATGTCGCTCTGTTCCACAGCTTCTTGCGCCTGAGCAATTACTGCCGCTTCATGCTCATTTTTCTTTCTGCAATGGATCCGTTTTTCGGCTGTCCTTGCTTCCTTGTATCGCTCTCTGCTCTGACGGGTACCAGACACCAACATCCGGCTATTAGCCACGTTCTTTTCGTCCGGCTTTCTCTGGCACTCCCTCGTTGAACCTACCGTTCCTTGGTCTTCGTTGAGCAGTACCTACCACTTCTCGTGCTACTATGCTCACCGCTCCGTGGACAGACTCCCACATATTGCTGAGGTCAATGCTCTCGTTGATTTCGCTAATCCGCTCGTCGAGCTTTTAATGGTAATCCGCTGCTACACCATCTGCTGACAAGCGTTGGATATTGAAACGCAACGATTGCCGATTTCTAGAACTCAAAACGGTTGATAACCGAATTCTCGATCTCGAGATAGTGGTCAGAGTCGATATAGGGCCTCTGAAAGTTCTATCATCGATGACGGCGGAAAAATGTCAGCCAGAACATGGTAGATTCGGTTGCAAAGTTCACCATTTGGGTGTCGCCAGGTGTGCTTGCGGATATCCTTACGCGCAAAGTACTGCTACTGATGGCCATCCCCCTGGTGGCAGCAAAGTTCACTAAACGTGGGCCTTTGTCGTTGGTAACGGAGTGAAGGCTCTCTGTATCAATGATAGGGCTGGAGAAGTCCTCTCTTCCGACCTGCGATTGTGTCCGGTATAGGGGGCCTCCTTATAAGATTGTTTTTTTTTTTTTTTTTTGTTGCCAATTATCCAGAAAACACGTTTATATTTATTGCAAGAATTCCATCGATGTGCTGTAACCCAAAATGCAATTTCTCAGGTCGAATTTTTTCCGCCTATTCTTGAAGTGCACATTTAAGCAGCTCTCATATTATTGATCAGTAAAGGCCGGCCAAGTTCGTACAGTCAGTTAGAATGGGGAAGGAATGTTAGTGTGTAGTGCATGTTGCTTCTAGAGACCTAGATTACCTTTGTATCTCCACAACCCCCACGGGGAGGGTGTTCATTAGTGAGGAAGGAAACAATCTGAGATTCAGATTTTTTCTTGATCACTAATGAACACTCTTCCTGTGGTGGTTGTGAAGATGCAGAGGTATTCTAGGTATAAAAAGGAAAAATACGACTTTTACTTGAAACTAGTTTGAACTTTTTTTCTCGCGATTAAAATATAATGGTTGACATTGATAGAAGATTAAAAAAGTACGTAAACATTCATAATGTCGAACAATTCAAACATTATTTTTAGTAATGACGAGAGAAGAAATGTGAATGAAATCTATGTATAATAAAATTAAATAAAACAATAATAAGGGTTTGACATTTGAAGTGTCGTTTAATTCAGTGAGCGCTCAACTTCTGAGCTGAACAGACGCGTTTTTGCTATAGTTCCGCGGAAGTCGATCACATGATAATTAATGAATGTTGTTTTCGGTTTTATTTCTCTCATTGCTAAATCATCAGTGTCTATGTGCATACCTCAAATCCGTCACTTTGAAAATTACATAAACGTAACGTTGTCAAATGGGTTATCATGATCATGAAACGAGCTCATCAGACCTGCAACAAAACGTAACGTTTGTAACATAGCGAATTTAAAATGATCGTTAAATGAGTGGTCGATGGAAAATTTGACAGTGTTACGTCTGCTTGTCTGTGATTTAAGAATGTAATATATTGCAATTTTAGAAGGAGAAATATTTATAACAGAAAACTAATTGAACATTTACACTTAATTGCACTTTGCAAAAGAAAACGGAGAATACTAAAAATCACCAGTAAGACGTTACCGTTAAACTCTAATATGCTACTTAACTTGTAACAAAAAGCCCTATTTCAAGCATAACTCTCCAAAACGACGTAACAATTAGTCAGAAGGTTTCGTGAAAAATGCGATGAAATATATTATTAAGCATTTTAATTCTTGCTTAAAATGTTTTGCATTTTTTATTACTATATCTACTATAAGTTGAAAGAAAAGAACATTGTTTCTAACCACTATTAAGCAATGGCGATTTTTTTTTTAAATGAGATTGAAAAATTTATAGACTTTTTGGCTTTGTGTTTGTCACAAACACCATGATGGCCTTGAATGCTATATACAGCCTTGCTTGATGCGTCCCGGTTCGACAGCAGTGCTGGCGGAAAAAAAAAAAAGTTCGCATGCAACGAAGCAGCTCACGAGTGGTCTACCAACGCATAAACAAACATCACAGACTCGGATCTGGTAGGTGTGAGAAAGCCCCCACACCGTCCGTGTCTGGCGGGAGGCACCATGTCAAAAAGAAGCTAGCAACGAGCTTCGGCCGGAAGCGTTTACCGCGGAGTAACCGTTAGCAAAGGTGCGATTTATTATGGTTTTGACAACGAAAATTAATTGTGATAAACATCATATCGACAGTAAAACTACTCGTTTGGTAGTCAGAAGGCCCTTGAAAACCAATAAATCTCGGAGGGTAAGCAGCTTTTTTCCCCAAAAAGCACAATATGACTCTGAGCAGCTCCAAACACGTTCGCGAATCACTTTTAGCTTCAGTTACTCGGGAGTCGACAGATGCGAGTAAGCCAGAGCTCTGACGCTCGGGAGCGTTTGGTTTTGTTTTTGTTCCAGTTCAGATGAAGCGTTCGCCACTTTCCATCATTGTAATCGACAGTTCGTTTTGAGCTCACATCAAATACACCGATAATACTGGACATTGACATTGGGTAACAATGGCTTTGCAAGACGCTGTTGAGACCAATTCAACTCGATCACGCTCACCAATTCCCACTATCAGGAAGAGCTAACACGAATCTTCTTGATAGTGATGTTAGTTTTGCGTGGGCGGGCTAAGAGGGCTCAACAGCAATGTTTCCGAAAAAAGACCCAAGACCTCTTGAGCCCTTTCCTAATGTTTGTCCAGTATTGTTTAGTTGTTTCACATACGTCCGGTTTGTTGATTCCCCATAAAAAAACTTGATGAAATAACTAAATTCATCAGTGAATATTTCAACAACAACGACTATCGATTTTAGAATGTTTCAAATTTCAACTCGACTAACAGGTGCAGCGGACGGAGCCGTAAGTAACAAAAAATAGATGGAGGACGAACATATGTGTTGAATATGGCCTCAAATAGATTATTATTGATGTTCCTCATAAGTTTGCCGAGTTGTCGGCTGTGTGATATTCGAATCACTGCTATTTTTCACATTTTTGTGATTCAAAAACTGTATAACGTACTATAGCGTATGTAGTACATACTATGTATGGTGTATGTGCTACCATCAAAAATGTTGACTAAGCAAAACGAACGGTGTATGCAACTTAATGAAAAACACCGAGCAACGTGCATAAATAATTTAATTAATTTTTTTTTTTTTAAATTAAAAAAAAATAATTTTAAGACAAAGTATTCCTAAACCATGTTTTGACTGGGGGTGGGACATTTGCATAAAGACGTTTCGCATAAGGGACGTTTCGCATACGGACATTTGGCATAATCAGAATTATATGCATTCTTTAAAAATGCTACTGTTCTTGTATCAAACGCTTTTTTGCGTAAATTCCATTGTGCCAAAACGTCCGTATTCCCGAACGTCCCTTATGCGAAACGCTTTATGCGAGATGGTTATTTCTTCCTAAGTTAGTGTTGTCACGTCGAAGTAGGAATACGGATTCACGGAATTTTTAGCAGTCCAACGGTTTTATTTAAGGACGCTTTAAGAAATCCGGTGACCTGTCCAATTCACCCCTACTTCTAGTCGACACAATATGAACAATAGCAAATATCGTTTTGTAGTTCAAAAATGGATATGCTGTAGAACTTCCGAATTTTTATACTCAATAATTATTTCTAAATATTAATTGCAACTATGCCAACAAACAGTGCGAGAACTATAGCATACGTAGCCTTCTGCTTCTCCCCTATACTGCTGACTAATATACGATATAGTTCTCACATTCTCTCACGATGGCTCGTTTCATTCGGCAGTCTCCTCGCTACCAAAGTGATGGATTTTACTCAGGTGGAGCAGATCACATGATTCGTGCCACTAGTTCTCTCTTTCATTCTCCCGCTGTTCTTATGCAGCGCAAATAGTGACGTCACTATTTGCGCTGCCTAAGAACAGCAGGAGAATGAAAGAGAGAACTAGTGGCAGCATCAATGATCTGCGCCACCTGAGTAAAATCGATCACATTGCTCGCTACCGGGTGACCGTTCCTGCATATGGCAACTTTCAGCACGTTTCAGCTGTGTGCGCTATGCTTCTGCCAACAGTTTAGTCTGTATGCATTAAGTGAAGCTGAAAGTGGATTATGGCTGCTCAGTCAAAGATGACGGATCAATTGGTGAGCTTTTTTCACGCTTCTATTTCAAAATCTGTAAAATATGTCTGACAGCACATTTTAATTGTTACAATGGTGGGACGTAACACTCAACACTCAAAATAAATTAAATGAATGAATGAAAAATGATTGGATGAATGGTGAATAAATGAAAATGAAAACTTCAACAAACAAGAGAATGAAATTAAAATAGTTCAGAATACTTTCTGTATCAATATTGATAGTTATAACGTTTTAGTTCTTAATTTTGACATGCAATCGCAAATGTCGCAAAATTTTGATCCTCGATGAAAGTTTTCACACTTCGCTTGTACTTTGCCTCGAACCACGCGGCACTCGTCATGTTGAATCATCGAAGTAAGTGCTTCTTGCTTGGTTCGGCCACAAAAGATTAATATTATTGTTATAGCAAACGACTAATATAAAACCATATTTCTGGAATATCATATTATCTCGTCCTAAACGCCATTTTTAACCGAGTGTGAAGCTAGTTGTTTTCAAGAAAATGAATAGACGACCAAAATAATAACTGTCACCACTGGTGGATGAGAGAGGAGGGCATTCTCTTCATCGTAGCACTGTTGAATAACGTGTAAATTAATTCGTTTGCCTCGGTAACAACAAGCTATACACCTGGCTAACCAATGGCTTTGGGGCGAGATCATAAGTTATGTGAGATTTATGCTACAGCGGTAAACACGCACCTATTCAGCAAGGCTATGCTGAGGGTGGCAGATTCGAGTTCCACCGCCGAGGATTTTCTTCGTATTGAAAATTTTCTCGACTCTCCTGGACATAGAGTATCTGTTCAGGCCAAACGATATACAAATGCAAAAATGATCGATAGGCAAGGAAAACTCTCAGTTAATAACTGTGAAAGTGCTCAAAAGAACACTAAAGTTCCCTCTTTTCAAGTTGGATCGTAAAACTTTTAATATAATAGTTCAAAACAATTCATCACGTTCCCTCCAAATACAACTCTATCTCATTGTTTTCACCAATTAAAAACACAGATACCCAACCTGCCCGGCTAATTGATTAGATTGGACCTCATAATTGGATCCCACCGACCGGCGGTCGCAACGATCGCCGACACGCCCTGGAACGACTTTGTACAGTTACCGAAACTAAACCACGAAGATATTCTTTCATAGCCCCCAACCCAACATTCATTCGTGCGTTATCATCCGCCATCGCCCGCCGTCCAATTCTAGGGAAATATTTATATCAATTATGACCTTTTTCCCATCCTAAAGCTCGACGAAGCCCATGGCGAGCAAGCGCACGCCTGAACCCGTGTAATGTGGGTCTCCTAGTTTCTAGGTCACTTAACGATGATCACCTTGTGCTTGGGGAACTTCCGACTGCAACAGTCGATCAAACTATTTTTCGGAATCGTCATTAATTTATCGCACCTGCGGGGAACAAATTCCCGCTCGTTCACGGCACTGTCCCGTTAGGGGGTCCAAAGCCGGTAGAAAAAAAACTGAAAAAATGATAAGTGTGAATTCTAGCAAATAATGCGATGAATAGCAGTGGGAAGGTAGAAGCGACTTTAAGCTTCTCAATGGTGTGCTCTTTGGGGTGGTCGTTAGGTTAAATGGAAGCAGTTTGGGGGGCTGACTTGCTAGAAACCGAGGCTCATCATTGAGTCTGTTGGAGGTTTTTACGGGAACTTGTGGTGGCAAATTCATCATTTAACGGCAACATAAATTGTATACTTTGTGACATTTATAGACTCATTACCCGTTGAGTGCCGTAGGGTTGTGTGGAAGAACTGGAACTGGTTGAATCATTATGAAACTATAAAATTAAATTAATTCGAGCAATCAACATTTGATTACTGCTGTTAAGTCAAGATATCGTTTTGATGTATATCTTGGTTTTTGAAGCTTAAACAGAACATACAGTGGCCCAATTTCATATTCGTACAGGATACTGTTTCCACATCAAGTAAGTAAAAAAACTATTAAATGAAGTATTGAGCTACAAAAACTTTATCCACATTGAAGGTAACAGGAGTCATCTATTGTTTGCCAATCACAAAATGTTTCCATTTACAATCATCTTTGGATTAATAGAAAAGTATTGAATTAATGTCTAAAATTCACCCAATTCTATATTCGTACACCTACCAAAATTCATACGCACAACGTTCAAAACTTAATTTAGAAGCTCTATTTGATTACTGAAATGCTTTATTATGATGTTCAGATTGGACAATTTTTTAGTGGACATATATGAAATTTAGGTAAAGTTATGAAAATGCCAGTTTTCCAATGATTTTTGCTATTAAATCCTATCATTCGAACAATAACGTTTATTTTTGTCATTGGATCCAATCTATAGATTATACTCGTAAGCTCAGATAGAAATTTAGTTGATATATATATAGTTTACAGAAATCATAAACAGTTTTTATCCCTTTTGAGTTCAGAAAATTGTTATGCCATAAGTTTCAAAACTCTTCTAAAATGATATTTTTAATCAATGTAAACCAAATTTTCATTCTAAACAAGAGGTAAATGTTAATTTTGAATTTGTCTGTAAAAATAATTTGAACTACGAACTTCGTTTTACAATAAAGTACCCTAAACCTCGCTTGTACATACCTCCACATAATTGATGTCATCGTAATATTCAATTATCTTTGAAATAATATTCAAATTAATATTCAAAATAGCACCCTATTTTTGCAATTTATTGATTTTTATAAGAAAATACAAAATAACTTGAATAAGCAGAGAGCATTGATATAATTATTTAATAGAATATATCCTGTTGTTTTCATCATTTAAAAAAAACGTTGGTGTTGCGGTTATGGCAATAATATTTATTCTTTAAAATCTCTATAAGCATGTTTGGTAGCAAAATGTAAATTGAAAATGATAATTACGCAATGTTTTGATAGAAACATTAACTATGGATTATGTATATACATTTAGGAGCCAAACATAAAAAAATTGACTAAAATTTTGGTTTTGGTTTTGTTATAAATGTTATACTACCTAAGATTGAAAAGTATAAGTTGTCGATATCCACTCCTAGCTATTCTAAAACTGATTATGATTTTTGAAACTTGTGCAATATTCGCAGTTATCATTCTTAAGGAAGTGATGTTGAAAAAAATGCAATTTATTGTTCGACTTACCGAATATTTTAGCAAAAAACATGGGGAAAACTGGTATTTTTCTTAAATTTACTTTAAGTTTCAAATATGTCCGCTTTTATGTATGTAAATGTATTTTACTGTATCTGAACAACACAACGAAGAGCACAAGTAATCATCTAGTCCATTAAAAATTAGTTTTGAATGCTGTATATTTGTTTTTGTTAGGTGTACGAATATGGAATTGGGTCAATTATAGACACAATCTCAATACTTTTCCATTATTCCAAAGATTTAAGCAAATGAATACAGTTTGTCATTGCCAAACAATAGATGACACCTATAACGTTCATTATTGACAAGTAATATCGAAGTCCATGCACCATTTAATAGATTTATAACCAACTTGATATGAAAAACAGTGCCCCGGCACAAAAATGAATGTGAAGTCACTGTAGGTTAGGTATACTAAACATGCATACAAAGGGCAGCTGATGTGTTAATATACAATTGGGGCGTGTTATCCATCAATAGTGAAACAACTCAAAATTGAATGGGAATCTTAACGCGATAGAGACTTTTTTAATTCATTTGGGGGTCCGAAGCCAACTGTGGCAAAAAATTTGGACACGATAATGTGGAAATTAAAATTCTTCAAGAAATATCGCAGGGGGGGCTACAAAAATATGCAATAATTCTGTTGGAAATTAGCCAAATAATTTTTGGAATTCCCTTTAAAATTTAAAACATACACAGCCGACTTCCACAACTCGATATTCAAGGACCATCGACTTTAAGAATTATCGAGTTATGAAATATACCGCTAATAAAATACTCAAACGTAGGACAAATTTATGTATGTTCAATACTCTTATGTTCACTTCTGCAAGAAAGCAACATTATTTTGTCCAAGTTTCCCTGTATAAGCACGATTTTTAAAATGAATATCGAGTTATGGAGAGGAAAAATATCTCTCACGCGACATCGAGCAGTGAAGAATCGAATTATGGAAATATATTTCAGGATATTTAACCCTTTTTTGTAAGGAAATATCGAAAAAAAATTAGCTTATCGCACACTACAACAAGCTGATGGAGGTTAGGAAAGCCTATCAGCGAGCTGAAAGAACTGTAAAGCTGCTGAAAGAACTAGATCCCAGTCGAGCTTTCTCCAGCACGGAAGTGAGCAGTTTTGTACCAATCGACTCCCCTGTGTACATCTAAAAGTATGGGAAGACGAAGAAAAGCCCAAGGGCTTATTGTATGGCCTCATACGCCCAATCTACAAGAAAGGACACAGACTGGAGTGCGCCAATTACAAAAGGATTCCCTCTAAAGTCGGCGTAACATAATACTGTCGCGCATCCTGAGACCACTCGAGGAGTCCTCCGTGGGCGAATACCTGGTTAGTTTTCGTGAGGGCTGCTCGACAACGGACCAGATGTTTACCTTGTGATTGATTCTAGATAGTATTATTCTAAAAACACGCCAAGCTGTTCCCATAGGGGACGTTTAGCCACAAGGAAGGACGTTTCAAGTAATACCTTTTCATATGGTATGCCCTCTTCACCATCTAATCCAATTTCGCTCGCCGTTTCCTTACGATACCTATCCATCTAGTATTCATTGCTTTCTTCTCCATGCTTCCTCGTGGTTCTAGATAAGTAAGACATGGTATTCCGGCGAAAACTAGTTAGGCTTATATGAGCTGCCAGCACAATTGGGGCCCGTAGGAGATTCTGAGTGCCCGAACCTATGCAAGTACTGCCTATAGCAACCATGTCCTGACAGCATCTGCGTTAGGTTAAAGCTCACTTACCAATGGTATCTTTTATACATTTAGTATTAGTTGATGGTTCAATCTACTTTTAGTGGAGTTATCCCTTTCCTGCTGCAAACTTTTGAGCGTTGCCTCTTTACACGGGTTGCGAGCTCCTCGGGTACCTCTTTGGTTGAAACATTGAACATCTTCCTTGTTGATGAGCCCGATGGGCATCATCACGGCTATTATGCACACGACCTCTTTAGATACCGTTCGGTATGCATTTGCTACTCTTAAGTATATGATCCTGTACGTGCTTTCAAACCGCTTTAGGTTTCTGCTTGTTCTAAGCGCTTTTGACCAGATTGGTCATCCACACCTTAGTATGGACAGCGCCACGCTTGCCTGGAATTGCGTTTGCTGGCAATTACAGCAGAGCTGTTAGACATCGTCTTCGATAGCGCCGCTATAGTCGTAGATGCCTTGTTACAGGCATATTCAACTTGGCTAGCGAAGCTGAGCTTGTCATCGATCAGTATCCCAAGATGCCTGAGGAATCGCTTAAACTCTATGGTGCGCCCGCTGCTCGGACTTGCGTTTGTTGATCTCCACCACCTCAGTCTTGTTATGGCCAGTCATAGTTTCCTAAACTTCATCCATTCCTCACTATGGAGGTAGAGTGCTGTTGTCAAACTCTACTTCCTCCATCGATTCGCCATAGACCACTACTGTGCTGTTCGTCAGTGAAGCCAACAATCTTAACACCTGTCGGAAGGTGCAGCCTCCGTACGTCATCGTTCATCGCATTCCCATAACATGTACGCAGTGGAAGAGGACTGGCGACTCTAAAAGTTCGGGGCAACTGGAGAAGTATCCCCACAAAACCGGGCGAAGATAGAGCTCTACAATTCGCCCGGCAATTGAATGACGTTACCCTTTAACCCATCAAAGGTACAAGCTACATCTCATTAACCATTCTGGAAGATAAATTCCCGCAACTACTTGTTTTTATAATCATCAAAAAAAGTGCTGAAAAATTTAACTTAACTCACAAACAATGATCTACCTACAAGATGCAAATAGAAAACAGGTATACACCACAAAATTCAACTCAATGGAATTTCCTGTGTGGGCCTTGAAAATATTAGAATATTTTTACTTGTCCATCTGCTACTGTATTATTGCGCAAAAACGCTTTGTCGACCCCTTTTGAAAAATATAACCTTACTTAGGATTTCTCTCCCATTGGATATTGAATTACCATAAATCAGCGGGAAAAAGCTTCAAGGGCCTGCTAATAATAGAGATAATGAACCGACTGTTGACCAGTTTAAACTATCAACAAAAACAGCTCTTCTCCAAGATCTTCAGCAAGCTGCTTCCATCCCGGATCAACCTAACTCCCCGCCTTACTCGTCCCCCTATGATCCAGCAAAATCGAAAACAGTTTTGCCCACATTTCCGCCCCACTCAGCTTCTCGGGAGTCGCCTGGCAGCTTTTTACCAAGGCTGTAGAGTGGCAAGAAAAATAGCACTCCGAGGCGCGATAAAACCGCCAATCAATCGATCCGTGACTTGGGGTTCAAGAGCCCCTCTTCACCAACGAGTATGGTGGAGTGTGGTGAAGCCAAAGTCACACCAATCGGTTCCGCGATGAATCCGCGCGCAGGTCAAGCTATTCTTTTAACCCATCCCCGTATGGATCCGCGAGGAGCGAAGTCGGTACGGTTTGATGTTTGGCGAATCAACACCAGCTTGCCGTCGTCGTCGCCTTGGGGTTTTGCTGACCGTCGGCACGTAGAGTAAGGTGGGGGAAAAAAGTTCTTTCTGAATACCAAGCTCAATTTATAAACAAATATTATTGGGAGATTCGAACCTACGACCCCTCAGCTTGGTCTTACCGCTATGGCTTCTTGGGCTCCCTTTGCCCCCGCTTACTCTATGCCTGTCACACTGAGGCAACGACTCAGCCGGAATGTGTTGATAGGCGTAAAACTCTTCTCCCCGCAGAAAGACAGCCGAGCCGGTAAGCCACACGACTGGATGGAAAATCGCGTCTTCAATTAATGCCATTAAAAATGGAAACTCTTTGGTTTCCCCCCGACGATCGGGATGAGAAACGGGACCTCGGCTAAACGGTACGACTGTTGGACGGACGGTGGTCGTTACAATCCGTGGCCCGCCTGGCGAAGATCCGCGTGTAATGATCGGTGGCTATCCGGACAGTTGTGTTTGCAAACGTTCGATTTCTCAATTATGCGGTATCATTACTTTCGCTCTCTCGGTAAAGACGCCGCATCCGTGGGATAGTTGAATGGCAAGATGAGAACCATTGTGCAGTTGAGGTCAGAGTTAACAACTCCAGACGAGTAAAAGGATTTTGCAGTGAAGGTGCTGGTGACTTTATGGTTTATAGGGTACCTATATCGTAATATTTTCAAATTTCAATTCGAAAATCCACAATTACCATTAAGGTTTCTCAAAATATCCGTATTATATTGTTTGTGTCGTTCAACAACACCTCTGGACTACAGTACATCGAATCAATCAATTCTCGCCAAACTTTACTAAACGTCATAAGTAACAATGAGAGATTCTCTTCTCTTCGTTTTGTTTTGATTATGACATTGCATTGACCAATGCACGAGTTTACTATTTGACGTTTGGTGGTTCCGTGTTTCGGAATGGTTTTCAGCATAGATTGGAAAATAATCTCCTTTTATCTAGCGATTCGTACATAAAATGCAACGGAAGATGTAAATCTCGCGCAACGTTTCAAAAGGACCTATCTAATATGAGAGGCTCTTTTTGGTTACTTTTTATTTTATTAATAACTGAGTCACATTAACCTCTAATGTTGCGTTTTTTTTTGTGTGAAATGCTAGTCAAGGAAATTGAATTTCGATCTACATTGAAAAACTTTCCAAAAGCTTTAGTATTCCACTGATTAATCAAGAGAGCAAGAGAGGAGAGAATCTCTCATTTGTTACATGGTACTTTAGTAATGCTCAGCGAGAATGTGGTTTAGATATACAGCTTTTTACGAGCGCAAATGGTCGCCACAAGCAAGCTCGCTTTCTGATAGGGATCAGGCGATTTTGACGTTTGGCTACCAGATAGCGAGCTTGAATTATTGCGGTCAGTAGCGCCGTAAAAATATGGATTGGTGAAAGAGAAAGTAACAAAGAGAGGCTAACAAAGTGGATATAGGTCCTTTAGAAAAACTTCAGCGAGAATATATTACATATACACCACAGACATATTTTTTTATCAATTTGGGAAACACAAAAAGGTAAGTACATTATCTCAGCGGTGACTGTAACGCTGTTCATTTAAAAATAGTATTCTTAATAGGGTTCTCTAGACTCACCAATCACTCACTCTTTATCATTTCCCGTCTCGCCCTTGACTCACTTTCGATCATTTTTCTTTCGAGTTTCTATATGGAATTTCATTCATAGTCGAAGTTTCCTCAGCTCATTCTCGATTCATCTTCGACATACACTAAAAGTGATCAAATGTCCCGGTTTATTCAGGACAGTCCCAAATTCAGGCTACCTGACCACACTACTAAGCGTACTAGATATCTTCCTGTATTTGAACAATTGAAAATTGTACGCTATGTTTTTATTTTGTTACTTCAATTTGGTGGAATAAATATTGGATGTTACGGATATGCCATGAAAATACTACTGCGAGGTCGTTCGAACACTTGTATCGGAGTTTAAAGTTGTACATACTCTCAAGAAAGAAATGAACTACTGACCAGTTATTTGGAATTGCTCCATTCTATTTAAAATGTTACAATGAAGCTTTGAAATGTTTTAAAGCTTGAATACAAACAAAAGTTAGGACTGCAAATTTAGAGTGATTCAAAAATAATTTTTTGCTCACTCAATTTTAATTGTGTTTCCCAAATCTTGAGCTGATTTGGATGGAACATCGAGAAGAAAGGCAAAAGCAAAGTAGTGCATTCACTTTTCTTTAGTTTTAACCTCAAATGTTCAAGAGAGATAAGTACCGTGCTTATATTTTTAGTTATATCTGTTGTCTAAAACTTTGTCTAAGACATTGTCCTTCAACTTTGTCGAAATCTTATGTCCCAATTTGAGGCTCCCAATAAGAATTGGCAGAAACTCCTCTGCGATGCAAAAATTGGACGTTTTCGAGGTTTTTTTCTGAGGAGTAGAATAGAACTCAAATTCACAACACGAATCCTCAAACGATTCGAGTGAGAGCGATGATTTTTCTGTACCTCTTTCTCTCTTGCTTCTTGGTCACCGTTACTCACACTCTGAAATAACTCTTGTGTGACCCATCCGAACAAAACAGGCCTCGCAGAGTAATGGTGACACTCTTTTTTATGGCATTTTCCTCCGTTCTGTTTTGTGGCGCATCTTCCTCGCTCATTTTTCGTTGCCTCTCTACTTTGTACTTTTTCGCTTTTTTCACGAAAGAGACAGGTATCGCTTTGATTGAACATATGTGACAATGATAGTTGCACGGTGCTTCATTTACCGTTATCATCAAGAAAAAAAATGCCATCAAAACTTATAACACCAGTTTGTTTATGTAGTTATTCTACACCTATGGAGCGAACAAAATCGTAAGCCGAAATTTGGAGTTACGCTCCTTGAAATAGCTGTCAAAATCGTTGCATTTCTGTACCGAAAACCATGTTTGATTGTTTTCAATTACATATAGCAATTAAATATCGTAAATACTTGTCATAATCAATTGTTTATTTGTAGGCTTAAGCGCTGTCATTGTATACATACTAAATCCATTTCACAATAAAATTCCTAATAATTCACATCATAAGTTCAAAGGTGCAGAACAACTGTATGAATAAACTAACGTTAAAAGTTTTGATGGTTTTTCTTGATAATAATGGTAAATCAAGTACCGTGATTTGGGCTACTCTGCGGGTATCCCTGAATATATGCAGTGAAATATAGTTGCCTTGATTTATACAAATCGCAGCAATATAGCCTTTAGGAAGGTAATTAAGTACTGTTAGAAATTTTGGTATACCTAAGCATGGTTCTAGCTCCGACGAGTGCGAGGAAGACACTACAACTGATTGTGCGAATTATATGATTTTCTTCTACCGTTTCTCATATAACTTATAAGGGGTTTGTGCAGTTCCAATTTTCATCCAAGTCAGTTCAAACGATGAGAAAAATATTAAGAATTTGTTACCTGAAACTAAGACATTACATTAATCTGTGAAAAACACATCACATGTCTTTTCGGAGGTAATCGAACTCATGACTCCCAATTCGCTACACGGTACAATAACCTAATAAATAATGTGCCTAATCAGGAGCGTAAAAACTTCCAACAGGGATAACTTTCACCGATTACATACTTAAGTCTTCTACGTTTTCCATCGAGAATCCTGTCTGAGATTTTTCCTCGAATAATTTCATCAGATATTCATCTTACGAATTCTATAAAAAAAATCCCATATTTGAAATATTTTTTCGCAGAAGTTCTTCCAGGAACACCTTTTACAATTTTTTAACGTATTTTCAAAGAATTTCAGAATATTTTCTCCAGAGTTTCCTCTCGTAATTTTCTATGAAAAACCACTATTTCTCAAGAATTGATTTTAAGTGTTCTCTAAGATTTCCTCACAAATTGTTTCAATTACTCTTCGAAGTCTCCAAAGGATTCCACAAAGAATTTCAGAGATTACTACAAGACTTCTTCAAGGGTTTCCTCGCATGAATTGTTCAAGATTTCGCCCTGGAATTCCACCAGGGATTCTTCCAAGGATTCCATCACTTTTATATCCAGGAACGGTTCTCAATGCTTACCCGGGGATTTTTGTGATTTTTTCACAGATAACTTTCCTGAAAATGCTCCAAGAACAACTTTAAAAGTTTAAGAACAACTTTAAACATCAATCGTTCCTTCTAGATTTCAGACATGTATCTAAGGAATCAGTTGGCGAAGGGTAGGGTGACTAGTCGGGGGCTAAACTTCATTAAACAAACCAAACGAACTCCGCAAATTGGTGGATAAACTAAAGTTATTAGTTCCTGTCGCATGCAAAACCACGTAATAACTCGTTTATTCATGTAAATGACATTAAACCCGCAAAACATGGTGCATGAAATCGTCACATTGATGAGTTTCCTCGCATAAAACGTTATTTTCTGAGTTCATTTGTACATTTAGTTTCGTCCAGTAAACTCGTTGCAAAGTAAGTCGAATCAATCCGTATCAGCTGGTAAATCAACATTTGTTATCATAAGTTAAGTCACATAAGATCACAGACTCGGTAGAAAATTTATACACTCGCATTGTATGCCATTTTCCATCGCATTAATATCCACGTATATCGCCTCCACTTTTGTACGTAGAAGGCCTTTTCGCGACATATCATACCGTGACATTTTTATGAGCCTCGCATAACGCAAAAGGTGTTTTGGTTAGAGTATACCCCATTAGGCCATAAAGACGTTAGACATTAATACGTTAGGCATAAGTATGTTTAGGCATAATGGACGTTAGGCATAAAGACATTAGGCATAATGGATGTTAGGCATAAAATACGTTAGGCATAATGGACGTTTGGCATAAAATAATTAGAGTGTGTGTCATTCAAAACTCTTCTCATATCGAAAATTATTCGGGTCCATTTACAAATTCCATTACGGTTGATGGAGGTGGGTAGGTGTCCTTAAGATGTAACAGGTTCATAAAAAATAATGGAAAATTCATACAAAAAGTGTTACGAGGGGGTGGGTTAATTAATAGGGTCCTAAAATGTTTAATGAAATCTTGTTTTCATTTGATAACACGAATGTTGGCGCGTTAACCGTGGCCAACTCCGGTCGGGTCGGGGTGGACTGTATTTTTCGGAATGAAAGGAACAACACCACTGATTCTGCTAGTCCACAGTACACTATATTGCACTACACTACACTACTGTTCACTATTCACTTGTACTTTCACTTGCACTTGGATCGGTATAAACTTCGCGGTGGTTGAATCAAGACTAACTCACATGGTGGAGCGGTCGCATATTTATACCAGTGCGTTCGTATTCTAGAAGTTTCGACGGTTCTCATTCTCGAAGGTGCTCATTCTCGAAGCTTCTGGAACAGCACTCACTGGCGGAACTCTCGTCGGGGA